>NC_071530.1:105416895-105716895 GCF_026979565.1 Vidua chalybeata
ATTCCATCATAGAATTTCTCTAGATTACTCAGGCATGATTTCCCCTTGGTGAACACATGTTGGTTGTCTCTAATCACCTCCCTCTGTTCCATAGGTTTTAACATAACTTCCAGGATGATCAGTTCTGTGATGTTACCAGGCATGGAGGTGAGGCTGACTGGTTGGTAATCACTTCTAGCAGTGAATTGAAAGACTGGGCAGAAAAGATATTTTTTCTGTCTGTTGTCACCACGATTCATGGCCCATCCATTTGTGATATGGAAGTTTCAAAACATGAAATGCTTCTTTCATTTAGATTTCATATGTGGGATTACATACTGCAAATAGGACTGCATTGCACGAGGCTGAATTTGGTGTTAAATTCCAAGTTTGTTTTTATAGGGAAATACCTCTGTTCGGAATTAGTGCAATGCTGATGTATTGCTCTAATATTAGAGCTTGTCAAAACCTTTTGACTCTTTTGTCCCAGAAAAAAAGTGCTGGTATTTCATTTTTTTGTTTTGTTGCTCTGAATAAAGGCATCATATGATTCCCACCCACCTTCCCCCACCAACAAGGGACAGTTGCAGAAAGGATCATCTTGGAAAAGCTTCTACAGCTTTATTTTGAGGTCTTCAGCTGAAGAGCAGCTTCAGAATTCCTGAGCGACTGAGTTATTCTACTTTATTCTGGTGTGATTTTAATTTTGTTCCTATCTTTTATGGGAAAAATAGATTAGATAAATTAGTCTCAGTTTTCCCTGGGAGGCTGGGCTCCCAAGCCAGAAATGCATGGGGTATCACAGTGGTTTATTTAGGAATACTGTCCAGTGTTTCTTTTTTGCTACCTCAAAATAAACACATTTCAATTGAGTAGTGTGATTTTTCACTTTTGCAGAATGTTTTGATGCTTATTCATTATGCTTTGTCCAGAATCTAAATATTACCCACAGCTTATTTTAGCTTTCATTAAAGAAAAATCTGAAAGTGTTTGTAAATATGAAGTCTTTCAAATGGAACTGCCTTCTTCCATAGACACATTATTCTAGTAAAAACTTTCACTGAGTTTAATTTCCAAAAAAAAAAGTGTCACATTCTTCACTGTGGTTTCTTCAGCAGGGCCCTATTCAAAAATACATTGCAGACTACTCCTCCATTTATAAAAACTATGCATTTAATATCTGCAGAAAATCTGAGAAAATCTGACTAAAATGTTTCATGCTTGCAGTGAAAAACTGTTCCCTTTCCAGTGTCTAAATGATGGGCTGTTGCTATTATTCATGGTGCTTAATTCATAGCATCTGAAATTCATCAAAAATTCATAGTAAGAATCGTGCAAGATCTTGTGGTCTCAGCAGGTGAGATGAGCAAAGAGAGGGTAATAACCTGCAGGCCAAGGGAAGGATGTGACAGCAGGAATTCACACATCTGCTCTGTTGGCTTCTAGGCTTGAGATCCAAAGAGTAAAAATAATAGACAGTAGTAGCATTTTAGGAGCATCCATGATTCCAGGAGAACCTTCCCCACTGGATGACTAAGTCCTCAAGTCTTTATGAGCAATAAACAAATTAGTTCATCTGTTAGCTGTCATATAAAGGCATATTTTCATCTATATTGCCTTCCACAAAAATTATTGAGAACAGGTGATGGTTTCTAGCCCTGTTTGTAACCAGCTAGTAAACATGAGGCTGAACTACCCAATTCATAAATACTTTTTTTCACTTGCTTAAGTTTTTTCATCTTAACACCTCTGCATCTTTTGGTACAGGGCAGGGAGGGTCTTTATGTGTCGATTATCTTTATCTCATTTCAACTTCTTAATCTGGAACTACCACAGGGACATTTTAATAAGAGATTTCCAGTTAATTTTTTCTTCCACTTTGAGTATCAAAATGTAATGTGAGTTTAATGAACACAGTTTTTAAAAGTCACCAAGAGAATATGTAGTAGAGCTCAAATTATGATTTCTAGATGCATCCAAATTATGCTTTAGAGGATAAAAATGCCTCTAAAACTTACAGAATAGGGCGCAGAGAGGAAGGATGGGGAGGGATGTAACACTCCCATTCTTCTGCTCAGTTCAGCAGAGGTTTAGCATCAAGTAATGAGTCATGGCTATAAAACTGCTCAGTGTCCCACACAGATCAGGGCTGTATTTGCCTGCAGTGTTCTATGCTGAAAGAGGACTTGTTGACAGACTCCTTGCTGCAGCAGCATCATGGAAGGTACTACAGCTAATTCAACATGTCTCTGGCATGAGTTAGGCAAGTTTGAGGCTTCTGTGGTATCACTGTGCTTCCACATCAGCATTTGTGAGAGTTAACTCAGTTCCTTATAAGCAAATATAAACAGACCAGTTCAGGTTGTACAAATTCCAGGAGTGGAACCAGTGCTCACAGCTGTGACAAAACAGGAGTGTGATGTGTCCAGAACAGAGGGATACTGTTTCTTCCTGAAACACTCTAAAGGCAAGGAAGATGGAAAACGTATTTTTGATGAAAAACAGCCTTGAAGTTATCGTGTTTTCTGATATTTAACTTATTCTATTTGTCATCTGAAATGATGGCACAGACCATTTTTTATTACTGTAGTATGTTTACCAAGTCTCATGTAATTAGACTATTTTCAGCAGAAATAAGCAAACTGAAGGAGCAAGTGAGATTTTCCTGACAGAAATCCATGACAAGCAATTAAATCTTTGTCTTGTCACTGGGGAGAAAGGCAGGCTGCCCACTCAATCTGATGAAAGTTTTCCCTTGGATTATTCAGGCAGCTGAATCCATCAGCTCTGCCTAGTTTGGGGTGGTTTTTGTCTTGAGTTAGGTTGAAGGTGATGTGGAGGGATGTAAGAAATCCCACTGGACAGATCATGCTTCTGTATGATGCAGAATTTTTCATACTGTTATTCAGAAGGCTTTTTGAGAATTGCAGCCCACCCTGCTGGGTGTTTTCAGGTGGAAGCTGACTGTGTTCACTTTCTCTCAGCATTGAGGGCTCCACATTAGAGAATGGTCCAGGAATTGGCTGCAAATTTTCGATGAGCTGCAGTGTTCTGGCTGAGGTGGTGTGCACCCCAGCTCCCAAAACATATGATGCAAACAGGATGAGTGTTTTGCTTTTTCTGGTCGAGTATGGAAGGAGTCTGGCTGACCTGTTGTGCTCCTCTCCAAAATCTTTTGGATGACTTAGAGGAGCAAGGGAATCAGCAAGGGGATCGTGAATTCAGTCATAAGGAAGGATAGTGGAGTTTAGTGTGTGCTCACTGCTGAGCACTGATGAAGCAAAGCTGTCCTTGGCTGTGCATGCTGAGGGGTGATACTGGGTTATGTAGCCCATGGTCCCATTATGTGTAAATTAAACCCATTTTGACACCTCATGGATTTGGGTGGGTGGCATGCACCATTTCCTTTTCTATCCAGAGCATTTTTGGGGTGGTCATAGCACTTCAGAGACTTACACTGTGTATACCTTAGGCATCCTGACTTATGGCACACTGTCTTCTGCTCAGGACAGTGTGGTGATAGGGTGGGCAGCAGATTGACTGTCTCCCATGCCTGGGTTCAACAGCAGGGGCCTTGAAGCTGTGCTTTTGGGGCTGCCCCCACATTTGGCCCTATCTCTGTCAAACTGGGGAATTTTCACTTGATCCATCTCACCAGTCTAAAAGGTATCACGCTTTTTATGCCTATTGATGACTTCTGTCATGGCTAATCAAACTAAGTAGGTATTGATGGACAAGAATTTTGTGTCCTGGATCTACCATTAACTATTACTTGAGAATGACCATAAGCTGCAAACTTTGTCCTGTCTTCCCCAGTTTTCACAAGGATAAATCCATGATGAGATTAAATCAGGATGTAGTAAATGCTGTAAAAGAAACAGTCATTTGGAAAGAAGGATAAAGTAGCCTGGATGGATATATTAACCTGGTCACTGAGAGAAACTCTAGATTCTTGAAAATGTTTTGCAGGGGCTGTCCCAAAGTCCATGTAGCTTCGGTAAACCAGTGATCTGTTCCAGCTGTTATCATGAGCATCACAGCACAATAATCACCTCCGTGTGCATTACTCATTCTCCATTTTGTGGTATGTCTCAGTACTTATTAGATCATTGACAGGGGGAACAAGCCATCTATTGAAGGAGACCTGGATGTAATTAAGCATTATTCAACTGAATCCTATTAGTGTTAAATAACAAAAGATGTTACACGTAATCTGAATTAGTAAACTACATGGAGAAGTACAGCAGAGTCACGAAGGCAAGGACTGATGCTCAGCAGAGACTGCTGCTCTGGGAGCTTTAGTCTTAGTGACATATTAGCCATGATGCCTGTTAGCCATGTGTCATTAATTCTGGCTTAATGTTCTCCAGATATGAGAGGGAAATGCTGAGGTTATGCAGGCACTGACTAATGACAAATAAAACCTGGCCTGGCATGGAAGAACAGGAGATTTTTGTAATCTATAGTGAGCACATGCCCAAAATAAGAGCAGACGCAAAATATTTCAGGGTGATGCTTCTGGTTTGTCACAGGAATGGATGTGAACTCCTGGGAAATCCACTGACCCTGTGTAACAAAACAATAAGAGACAGACAGACCACTATTAGCAGACCCCAGTAGGATCTCCTTGCCCTGCATGTGGCTGATGCTGCATTCACAAGTCTGCTTGTGTATCTGTGGTGCAGTGCAGAGACACACAAACACATAGTAAACAATACCATCAGCAGCCAGGGGAGAGATGCTCAGTTTCTGCAGCAGAGTCCAAGGCAGGCTGGGTAATCCCCAACCCTACCAAGCACCAAGCCCATTTTCTGACTGACTTGCATCCAGTGTGTGGCTTGCACCCTGGCTCAGCTTGCTAATAAATTCAGTCCACTGAGGTGCTCTAATAAGGGATCAGATTTTAGGCTCTAGCTAGGTGCGAGTCTTGCCAACATAACCATGCTCAAGTACTTAATTTTGGACAGATTTCCTCTTAGCACCTGGAAATCTATAAGTGTGTAAGTTGAAAGGCAGGGAGAGAAAATACCTCAGAAACTCAGCACTACACTTGGCACTTAATGTTCCTGGTTATCAGTGCAATGCACTGTGTCAAACGTAGCAGTTTTATTCCACCATAAAAATGATGAAACGGATGCAGTTTTCAGGTTTCTTTCAGTCAATTGTGTCAGCTTTCCTTGTTGATATGGTTGTTAAAAGAAACTTCCTGTTCTTTTTAGTAAGTGTTGTGACTTAACCCCAGGTGGCAGCTAAGCCCCACACTCATTCACTTCCCCACTAGCAGGGTCAGGTAGAGAATCAGAAAAGTAAAAGTGAGAAAACTTGTGGGTGGAGATAAAGACAGTTTAATAGGGAAAGCAGAAGCTGTGCACAAGCAAAGCACAACCAGGAATTCATTCACCACCTGATACTAGCTCAGTAGGTTAGAGCATGGTGCTGATAACACCAACGTCACGTGTTTGATCACTGTCCAGGCCATTCACTTGAGAGTTGGACTCAATGATCCTTGCAGGTGCCTTCCAACTTGGAATATTCTGTAAAATACCTGGGAGATAATTTATTTCCCCTGGTCAGGCAAATGTTCATCCATCTCCAGAAAAGCTGTAACAGTGACTTGGGAAGACAAGCACCATCACTTGCCCCCATCTTCCCCCAACTCTGTATGCTGAGCACAATGCCGTATGTCATGGAATATCACAGTGGTCAGCTGGGATCAGCTCTCCTGGCTGTGTTCTCTCCCAGCTCCTTGTGCACCCCCAGCATGCTCACTGGTGGGGGGATGTGAGGAGCAGAAAAGGCCTTGACTCTGCATAAGTGCAGCTCAGCAATAATGAAAATGTCCCTGTGTTATCAACACTGTCTCCAGCACAAAGGCACACCATAGCCCTGTATCAGCTACTAGGAGGAAAATTAACTCTACCCCATTGCAAACCAGCACAATAAGCAAGAAACAGCTGTGGACTTTAGTTTATACCTCATGTGTTCCAACATAGCGAAGTATTGTAGGAATTAAGGCCAACAGGCACAAGTACTGAATACAACAATGATGGAAATAATACTGGTAGGATTAGGGAAATATATGGATTATTATTATTATTGTTATTACTGTTTCATCAGAAGCCATTATCCCACAATTTTTCTTTTGGAACCGGATTTCAAAACTGATTAAGGAATTTTTTTAACCAACCATATTTCAGAAAATTCTTACCAGAGGAAGATGCTCAGTTACATCCTGTACATCCACTTGACTTAATAAAGACATCTGAGGCCAAAGAAAAATTTTGCTAGTCATTCCTCTTTTTTATTAGAAAAAGAGAAATCACACTGTCTTCACCACAATTATGTTAGTTTCTTATGTATCATATAATGGATAAGCTGCATATTTATCAACAAAGTGAGGAGAGATTAAGAGTTTTTATGAAAGTATTTTCCTTAACAACAGTAGGAATTCACTGGTCACTTCTCAGTCATCACTGATCTTTTCAACAAGGGAAATGTGTGTCATCATCCTTTTGACACAGGAGGTGAGACTGAAACCAAGGTAAGAAATCTGCTTGTGGTCATGGCAGATCAGCGTTTCTGAGGAACACATGGAGCAATTAGCAATTAATTTGTGCTCTGATATGAGACAGGAGGAAAGTCCTAATGGTCTTCCAGCTCTAGTGCAAATGCCTGTGTTGTGCTGGAAAATTCACATCATCTCCATTTGAAAAGGTAAAAAGGAGAAAACATGCTTTACAGATTGTGTGGTTCTTTGCCTCTGAGAACAGCACACCACAGATGTCAGGAGAAAGCGAGGGAGCTGGAGACAAAGCAAGGCTGGTGGGGGGCACACAGGTAACTTTAGCCAACTACATTTCAGATGCATGATCCCAGCATGGAAATAAAACGCAAAATACATTGAACAAGTGATTTATAACTGAAGAGGTAAGTGCCAAAAATTTTTTTGACACTTATTAAAGGTTTAGTGTTACTGTGGGAGATTCTTAAATTGCAGCAATGGTAGGAAATGGCACTGTTAGGAAAATTTATAGACATTTCTAGACCACATAAAATTATTGGATAAAAAGTAGCAAGGCCATGCAAACTCAATTCCCAGTGCAAATTATCAGTCATATAAGTTGTCTTTCCATGTGTAGGTGTAAGGGATGAGAGAAGTGACTATGTGGCCAGGTTGTGGTATGGCTAAGAAACTTGACATAACTAAACATATCATACAGGCCTTCCCTGTAGAAGAATTCCACATTTAGAAGGAGCAGATGCCAGTTGTTATCAGTGCCAGAGATAAGTTGCATCCAGCCAGAACCAGTAGGAATGCAAGCTCCAATCTGTTTCAGGAAAGAAAGATGAAAACTCAACTTTAGGTCAAATTTGACTATATGATCTTGGTTTTCAAGTGGTTTCATGTCTGGGAGAAATCTATAGTTTGTAAAAAGTTAACACCTTAAAATGCTAATTGTGGTCAAGAGGTTTCTGCTGTTCAAAGTAAATGAGAATATTTTGTTGCATGCAAATAAGAACCTAATTTATTAATCCCAGTACCATGTTCTCCAATCTTCTCTGGTAGCTGTGTCTCTCCGAGGTGAAGGAAATTTTCTACTGGAGGAAGTAAGTGTAGCTGAGTCTTCTTTTGCTTTTCATTTTTTAATGAAACTGCAGAACAACTAAATACAAATGCCAGACAAACTACAGAAGTCTGTAAAGAAATCACCTGAGGTGTGTTTGCTGTTGTTTTCAGAAAATCTATAATGCTATTTATAGATTAGAAGTTAAACTATAGGAAATAAACACAAACCTCCCATGTGATTGAGAGGTATCCTGATTGAAGGCCAGTCTGTTAGAAGACAAATCTACCATGGAAGCCCACAGATTTGTCCTGTATCTATGTGGTACTTTACTTGGGGGTTGGGACAAGTAGTGGCTCACAAACAGCTCCTGTTTTGTTTCAAAGCCACATTGTAGCAGGCAAGTGTTTGTGCAGACTGAGTTAGGAGCAGCTTTCAGCTGGTACAAGTACCTGCTGACAGGCAGAAAATTACATTTGCAAATGTTTTATCAACAATATTTTATGCAGAACCTTTTGCAATGAAAACAGTAATATAGCTTCTTGTTTACTGTAATGCTGAGTTTTTGATACATCACTCTCCCTCTTAACCATATCACTATTCATGGATTTGGAGAAGCTGAGGAGTTCACGTGGGTCAGGAAAGCTGTTTTGAGCCATGCTCTTGGTGAGGCAGAAATAATGTCTGGTAGCCCACGTCTCTCTCATATTGCTGGTTTGTGCTGGTCCCCAGTCCCTTCCCAGGATTGCTGAGACTGCCATATCTGTAGGATGGGAGTAGTCTAGCGCGTGGTCTCCAGATCAGTGAAACCACCCACCAAGAAGGTATATACAGGATTTAGGATTGAAAAGCCATAGCTTCAGGCAGCAAGGGAAGTGCAACTCTTCTGGTTGCTGAGAGAATATAGAGTAAAATCTGTCTTTAGACTGGCAAGGATGAGATCCAAGCTCCTTGGCTTCTCTTTAACAGGGGTACTCCCCCTGTTTGTTGGTGTTCACCACTCTCCTTAGCCTTGGAGAAGTGAAGAGAGACTTCGAAGGAGTGTCTAATCTGACGAAATGCTTGCTTGCTGAGCTGGCTGAGCAACATTTCTTGCTTGTTAAGCTCAAGATACATTTTAGCACTTCATGAACTGTTGGAAAAAAAATCCCTTACTGATGCTCAGCCAAGGTGGCCATGGAAAAGCAGCATGGCTTGAAGGGCTGTCGTAATTCCTAAAATTGCTTTAAACACCCTGTGCTACTGTGGGAGAAGTAACTTTTGAAACAATGCGAGTCCCTCATGGTCATGTTACCTAGGGAGTTTGTGCTGCAAAATGTTTTGGAGGCTGTATTTGTGCTGGAGAGGACCCTGTGGTCTGCCAAGCTCGGCACTACTGTTGGATGAGCGGGAATGTCACTGCTTGTGATGCCAATGCAGAGCCAAAGGGCTCGTTCTCCTCTTTGAACTGAGGACTCCAGAGCAGAGTTCCTTGGTTACACAATAAAATAATAAAAATGCTAGTTTAAAATTTGAATTAGTAAATAACTATTTTTGGCTTTCTCAGAGACAGCATCTGTAAATAATCAGGCAGAAGCCTTTCCATAAAACAACACAGAAAAACCTCAAAGAGCATTTAGATTCTGCAACATTTAAACAAGATTTTTAACTCATGGGGAAGCCAACATCAACACAATGCTTCCTGCACATAAAAGCATGGAATTTCTTAGCAGTGTGGGGGCAATAAATGACTATCACATTTCCCTCCTTTCTAAAACCTAAATATTTTTCAATGGAAATAGTAATATTGATGGAAAAAGAAAAGAGGACCTTGAGTTGTGTAAGAATTTATTTAAGCTCTGAACCTTCATACACTGCAGAATGGAGGCTAATTAAAGAAAAACTTTAGCTATTCAATTTTGCTCTAATTGTCCTCCAAGCTCAGGAGATCAAATATACTAGCAGAGATCCTTCTTCTAATCATTCACATGACCCAAGTTTTGAGTTCATTCCTGCTGCTCTCAGCCAGGTCCTTCCATAATTCAAACAAAAGAGATGAATGATATAATCCTAATGTTGTCCTCTACAGAGGCAGGAGGACATGATGACAAACAGCTATACACATTTATGCTCCTAGCAACCTCTGATCACAGAGTTTGCCCAGTGTTTGTGAAATAAGAAATTCATAGCCAAGTACATTTGCATGGGTTATTTGTTATGGAAAATGTAAACATTTACCAGTGTAAAAAAAAAAAAAAATTAATGCTTTATTCAAGATGCTATTACCTTGATTTCTTAGCTCTTTTAGGAGGTGTGCTGTTGGCTCAAGGGGCTGCCTAGTCAGGCTCTTGTGCTTTTGAGTGGGAAATTGTTTATGAACAACTGGCTGCATTTCTGGTCATTAGACCTGACTGAAACCTATGTATCTCCAAGCTGTGGATGAATGAACCAGCACAGAGCAAGTTTCTGGGAGGGATGACTATTGCAGGCAATCAAAACTGGGAAGTGTTACGATTTAACGTGGCTCCACAAGCAAGCTCTGTGGTTTCACAAACCACCCCTGGTTTGTGAACTGCTGCTACAGAAGGGCTGAATTAAGCATTTATTTAATCTATGTGAATCTCTGGGTAAAGAAGCAAAAATTAGTCTTGTACTTCCTGTTTACCAGTCTGGTTAGCTTTTAGCTATAGTTTGTAAGTTGTCATTTAGAGTGTCTAATTATCTAGCTTCCCACAAACAACAGATTTGTGACTTTTCCCAGGCACAGTTATGAAAAGTTATACAGTAGAGGAGTCAAGATAATGGTATGCAAAATTGTGCCTAGATTTGTTTTTCTCTGCTAAATGATTTACTCATTTTGATATTCTGACAAATGCCAAAGCAATTTCCCAAAAAAGCTAATGTTTGCTTCATCAGCAGCTTTCAGAGAAAAAAATATGTTGTGGTTTAGACATGAGGAAAGATGGTTACAGAGATACTGAGCTTACCAAAGTGCACCCATCATGAGTTAGTTCTCTGAACCCTCAGAAAGAGGTCAGTCGGTGTTGGTGGCACCTGGGAGCCTGGCACAGTTGTAGCTCCTGGCTGAACTGTGTCTCCTGGCCACCTCCTACTTTCTGGCTGCCCCCAGCAGGTAGTGCTGGAGTACAAGTACATAAAGCAGTGCCCAGACTGTGCGTGGTCTCTCTGAGCTCAACACTGACCTTTTCAAATGAACAAGGGACATCTAAGCTGGTTTGCAGCTTTGAAAATCCTGGTTGGGTCTACCACCACATGAAAATATTTTGATGAAAGTAAAACCTGAATGAAGACAAGACTCCATCCTCTGGAAAGATTTTAAACTCTATCCCACAGTAGGACTTTCTTTGAGTTGTTTTGTTTTGTTTTGTTTGGGGGGAGGTTTGTTTATTTTGTTCTGGTTTGTTTTTTAACTGTTAAAACAGGGCAGAGATTGGGACTTCTACTATGGAACCATGAGAAAACCAAAGGTTTTCTTTACCAAACCAAAGGTTCTGTAATTACTTTTTCAGTGCAGCTTTCTTTTCACAGAATTACAGGATGGAAAGGACCACGTCTGGTCCAACCTCCCTGCTCAAGCAGGGCCATCCCAGAGCACATGGCACAGGATTGCATCCATACAGTTCTTGAATAGCTCCAGTCAGGGAGACTCCACAACCTTTCAAGACAATCTGTTCCAGTGCGTGGTCACTCCAAAACCAATCTAAGTTGTTCTCAGGAGAGCAAAGCTCCACAAAAGTGGAGTTTGTTACCAGCAGACTGACAGACCTGCAGTGATGAAAGTGCATGTCAACTCTTACATGTTGTTTGCACATTAGTTTTTTTACTTTTTAATATGACCTGTGGCTCTTAACATTTTTCTTTGACTACCGCACTTACAGTTTAAGAAAGATACTCTGTGAGTTTCCCCTGGGAAAGATACCCTTAAGAAAAGTTTCCCTGTAAGCAGGAAGGATGCTGAGCAGAGGACGTCACACAGGAGATAACTGTCAAGTGGCAATCCTGCAACTCTTCAAAGTAGAGCAAGAAAGTGTTACTTAGCTTCGATGTGGCTGACAAAAAGGTTTATTAACTTGGTTAACACATCTCTTCAATTTACAATTTTTCAGGTAGTGTAAACTGATGACAATAGATTTTTAGTACATAAATTGAAGACATAAAAAGCAGGTGCATTTCCCCGGGTTACTTGACCTTACGTGTCTTATGCTGCTGCATTTTCATACAGGTACTCCAATTTTTCACATTATATCTAGTATCCATGCAAGTCATGACTTCTCATGGTACTTTCCAGGAGTGTAGAAAGTAAAGGCAGGAACTGGGTTGAAGTAGTCTCACAGATCAAAAAAACAATGGACAAGATTGTGCTGTTTAGGTATTGTGAAACATTTTCTGTTGTCCTAGTTTAACAGGTAATGAATGCAGCAGGATCAGCACGAACACAAAAGTAATAGTATACAATAGGTTTTTGAACTTTTTGTTCCTATCTTCCCCATTCACTCTTTTTATGCCATGTGGGTAGCTAACAGATGTGTTACATTATACTGCATTAAATCCTGTAGAGGCAATAGTCTTAAGTGCTGTGTCAAATATTTATAATGTGGAATTATTTTAGGACAGGAGCCAAGTGCAATATGGCATCCTTCATAGTGTCTCTCTTGTTTTTTGTACAAAGTGGAAGCTCAGCTACTTACAATTACAATTTTACTTCTTTAGTCTTCAACAGCCCTTTTCATTTTCCACCATTTGAATACGTTTTAATTGTTACCATTCATTAGAGCCACTGTTGCTTCCTTCATTAGCTCTCTTATTTAAGCTGGGAAGGGCCAAGTTTTCAAGATTCCCATTCTAGCCCTACTGCTCATCTGGCTGGGTAGGAGCCCATGTTCCTTGGGCTCATGAGGCTCAGCACACGTGCAGGAAGTCCATACTGACTGTGCCCTCCAGCAAGCCCATGGCCGCAGACCAGGCACTGGGAAGGGCCAGCCTGGAAGTCATCAGTGCAAGGCTGGGTGCCAGGTGATGCCATCATGAGAGGCCCAGGATTTGGCTTACTGGTGCTTCTGGCCTGAGGGTGAGGGTGTGGGGTGTGGAGCCCAGGGGGAGCAAATAAGCCTGGCGCATCCTGCCAGCTGTTTTGCACCTTTTGCATTGCAGGGAGGTTATGGTTTTTGAGATTATATTCTCCTTGGTGTTCAAGACAGTAATAGTTTTAATAGCAGGAGGAATTTTCACTCCTTAATCTGCTTTATCTGCATAATGCTGTCTTTATGTTCAATGTCTTGCTTTTTTTTTTTTAAGTTTGCAAAAATGAAGACCCTAACATAGCAGCCTGTCCTGAAATCATCAAAAATACTTGCAGGTATTTTCTCTTTAAAAAAACAGCATGTTAAGAGAGTTTGTTGTTCATCTAAAGGCCACATGTCTTCTATTTATGAGTCTGCTTAAATGCCAAACTTCTGCATCTTTCTTTTACTTTCTTTGACTTCTAAGTTATCCAAGTCACTTTTTTAATGGAATAAATTTACAGGTTAAGTTAGTCATTAGAGATTCTCTACTCTACTCAGAAATACTGACAATATTTTTACTCCTTATTCAGAAATATTTCTCTCTGAATGCATTTGTTACTCAACCAGCTGTATGACTGGCTGTGTAATTGAATTGTTCAGTTATTTTTGATTGTTTTAATCATTTACCCACACATGCAGGATCCTAGCTTCATAGTTTGATATTCAACAGGAAAATACCTTTTTGTTGGTAGATGATTTTCTAAAGACTTCAAAATTGTTTTGTCATTTAGATAGTTTAGAAGCACCATTCTCGCCTACTGTAATTCATAGTGTCTGAGTTTGGTTGAGGCCAGAGTCTGTTCCAGTACCTCAGTTTGTCTGTCCATTAGCCTGTGGGCATGGCTAATGTAGAATGGAGAATGCCCAGATAGTTCCATGTCAGTCTCACGTAATGACACATAAATAGGACTGTCTGCTATCACTCTATCACTCTATCACTTGGACTGAGGCTTTACACTGATCAGCGTTGGTATGGCTGTAGCTGAAATACAAGGAAAGATGGACGAGACGAGATGATGAAATGAGGTGAGGTGAGGTGAGATGAGGTGAGGTGAGATGAGATGGAGAGAGTGCAGAGCTATGAGATACTTTGTACAACAAATGTGTGTCCTTTGCCAGACATTTTCTGAGCGGTGCCAGTCCTCACCTCTGTACAAATGGTATGCGTTCATTTCAGTGATATCAGTCTTACTGGAAAGTTTTCTCCATGTTTAGGACTTTAGAAAATGTATTCAACTACATCTTCTTGGTATTTTATCGATCTTTGTTTAGTTACCAAACTAAAACCAACAGCTTCTCTATTCTAATCATTATTGTATTACAAAGGGAGGCAGCTATGTGTGTGTAGCTGGGAAAATGAGGGTAGGCCACAGGTTTCTCTGTAAGGCTCTTCTTTTAATACTTTCAATCCCAAATCCTAGTGTAAAAGTAACATAATTTTTATCATAGTATCTTGACAACTTTAATCTTCTCTGCTGGCACAGGCTGTAACTCACTCTTCAGACCCTTTCTCCTGTTTGCAAATGGCCTTGAGGAAAATGGAAACTATCTGCTGTTCCATTAAAAAGGCAATTGAAACAAACATAAAGAACTTGGCACAGAAGACCAAGCCAATCTTAGTTTCTCAATTCAGTGCGGCATTTTCTCATTCCATAAGAAAGGAACGCTGTCTGAGGTTTTCAGCTACTCTGGGTGGGCTCATGAGCCAGCAAAATGAAGGGGTGGTTTCTACCAAACTTGGCTCAGGTCTTGTGTAGCAGCTCATAAACACCATGATTTGCATAACCTCTCCAGCATCTGCATGAAAGCAACTGTCAGTCAACACTTCTGGCATGTCAGGGTCATTCTTAACACATTAGATGTGAAAGGGCACCAGCAGGGTGAACTTAATATCCTTCCACTGATGTGACGCACATACCATCCAGGACAGGGAAGGATGTTTTAAATCAGGTTGAAATGAAGATGACTACAAGTTGGGACCATTCAGTCTCTGAGCTGTTTATCAATCAAATATATGATATTCTTCATATGTGATATTCTTGAAACGATCTAAATTTTCAGGTCTCATTGAGACATAAAATAGCCAGACTGTCAGTCTGGTTTTCATTTGTGCTCCTTCCAGCTTGGCTGTAATTGAGAGCAGCCTGATGGGGCCTATCTATAGCTTCCATATACTTTTAGGCCTGTATGCTTCCTGCTTTCACACAGGGTCCATTAGAATAGCAACAAGAGAGAAGTCTGGGGAAAAATAAAGAAAATGTGCAATATACATTTTGCTTTGACAGACTATTTGACTACAGGACCCTGAAGAATTTTGTCATTTTTAATTCATGCTTGCTTTCAAAGTCACAGGGTGGTGGTTTTTATTTGCCCTTTTGTCTCTTTTTGAGTTCAACAAGATTAAGTTGCTAAGGCACTTTTTAAAGTCACAGGAGATTTGCACCTGCATCCTTAGATGGCCCTAAAGTAGCCTATGCCTGCATGGCTTGTTCTGAGCCCCAGTAACAACCAATGAAAGGACATTGTCCATTCCAGGCCAACATCCTGGCTCCTGGGCTCTTTTTCCTTGACTATGTCAAGGAAAATAGGTAAGGTACAAGAGGTCAATGGAAAAACTTAAAATAAACTTTTTATTAAAAAATTAATGGGGCAAATTACTTTGTGAAAATTGTCACACGTGGGTGTCAATCCTTCCTTAAGCCACCCAATGTTTCTTAGGGCATTTAAGAGTCACTGCAGCCCCTGACGAACTGAAATTCCTGCTTTCATGCTGAGCATGTTCCTAAGTGCTATCCCCATCCTTCAGCAGGCTTGAAGGAGGGAATTCTTTCAGTCAGGCCTTCTGAGGGTTTATCCACTGGCCTATGCAATGTCTGTTATGGCAAACAAATCAGCTTCATTCTTTACATATTTCCTCACCATTTTCCTGTCATTGTTCATTAGGGGCTTTTTCTAGTTCACTCAAAACATAACCAGTTGTTGGATACTCTGGTATATCTTGTTGTATATTATCCTTGAAATCCATTTAGTGCCTATTATTTTTTTGAAGCATTTTTTTTTAAATCATTCAGTGTCTGCCTATGATTTTGATAGATTTCCCTCTTGCACATCCACATATGATGACAGAAGTAATGTCTGGATTGGAGATTTGTACTCTGGTCTTTCAGTAATAGATGTTTGCTGACCAAATATTATTTGAGATGGTAAGTGTGGGTGTTACCCTGTCAATTGATAGCCTGTCAAAGAAGTTGGCTTCATCTCCTTTTCTGCACCTCCAGGGGGATAATATGTTGTTTCCAAGGCATGGAAACTATTTAATATATGGTATTCATGCTTATTTCCAAGCAATATTGGCACTAAAATGTCACTGAGGATATCATTACTTTGTTGGGGTTTTTTTATTACAGATTATTACTACTTTAGTTTTGTGAAGCTGAATGTTTCATTTGCATATTGGCTGGGCTTTCACTTAGAAGAGCAGGACTATCAGCAAAGTGAGCTTAATTGTTGATAAACTCTGTGGTAACTTTATGGTAGACCACCACATTTCTCTTTCCTCAAAACTGAGTGCAAGTCAACAAATGGAGATGGATATGGGGATTTTGCTCTAGAAAGACCAAATGATCTGGGTATTAGGAGGGCTAGGGAGTGTGTGCACCATCAGGGGAGTGCACTGTGCTTTGCACTTTGTCATGGCTTTTTTGGGGAAACTCTGTTCACCCAAAACATTTAGTATGATCTGAAATAAACATTGGAAAGGGTGTTAGAAGAATGTGCTTGTAAAATTAAAGCCAGTTCCAGCTTTTAATCACTCTATGATAATGCCTGCCTTTTTCAGGCTTGCTTTTATTAATCAGTTTAAAAAGAGGCTGAAATGCCATGATGATGAACATCATTTGGAGAGAAACAAATTAAAGTAGAAGGGAGTTCAAATGCACATCCTTCCTCTTCTTCATTTTAAAGAACTTCTTATGAATAAGTTCCACATTACACAGTCAATCAGATTCGTTTGCTGGTGCTTTTTGTCAATTGATTTTACTTCTTTTTGACAGCTGCATGCCTGTGCAAATGTAAAATCTGAGCTCCCCACTGAGCCCTGAGTTTGGAATAATTCAAACCTCATCTGAAACTCTTTTACCAAGCTTCAGTACTGCCATTCTCTGTGTGTTTGTGTGTGTGTATATATATGAAGTTCAAGTCTTTTTCTTACATGAAAATGATTGAAAGAAATGTTTTTTCACTGATGACTGGTTGAATAATGTTTAGTGTATTTAATTCCAAACAATCAGTTCCATGTGTGATTATAAAATGCTTTTCTTTGCAAAATAATGTGGGCATCTCTTTATTACAGTTTTATAATGGCTGTACCTGTTCCTTTCCGAAGTTTTGAAGACTTTATGCAGCTAGTAAGAATACTAAAAAAGGTCCATTTATACAATGTGTGTGTGTGTTTGTGTATACATGCACATAAAACATGCATGACTGTTACACATGCCTATGTTAGGTGTATCCTATGGAGTTCTAGGTGCATCATTTACCACAAATGCATTGTTTAAGGTGATCGTAGGTTTTCGATCTGACTCTGCTTTGTCACACTGAGAAACAATGAGAGCTTTCCAAAATAGTTGGCATGCCATATAATTATTTTAGCAGCTGTGGTTTCAGTTACCTTTAATTAGTTCCCCCTGCAGCTCTAAATAAAGAGAGGCTTCTGTTAAATGCAGTTATTTTCTTCTGCAGATGGCATGATGAAGTGTGGCTACTCATAAAAGGAGACTACTGAACACCACATGGCAAACTTGAGGATCTAAAGCAATGCGATTATGCGATTATGAGTTAAGGACCTGGATTTCTCCATGGATTATTCACGATTTCCAGTCACTACGTTTTTATATCAGAATGGTCAACCTTAATTTTATGTCAGCTGGCATTGCTCAAAATGTTTTAGATGCTTGAGAGCTTGTGAGATAACCCTCCACCATAATGAAATGGTGTTTTTACATTGTCCCATATTTTCCCCATATCCTCATATTTACTTGGTTCAGTGGCCCCGACCCTCCTAGAAAGCATGGCTTGATCTCTATGAACATCTGTTAAACAGATGAAAAAGCCTCCTAAACTCAATTTCCTTCTCTTATGCATAGGACCAATTTTCAGGCCCCATTCAAGCCTATATGGTTTTAAATATTCCCATTGGAAACTGCAGGGCTGCATTCTGTTTTGTAGGACTCAATGGTACGTGCCCTGCTCCCATCCGTAGCAGCAAGCAAACACACTACTTCTTTCCAATTAGGATTTCATATAATAATTTCTTACAGAATTCTTCAGATATTTCAAGTTCATCAGCTTTGTGACTCTTCAGCTGTAATAAACAAATACCACATGAAGCAAAGTAAGGGTTCACAACAACACAACTTGAGTTTTAAGGGGTAATTTTCATTTTGGGTTTTTTTAAAGGTAAAAACAAATATGCATAAATAAAGATATTTGACTTGTATTGCTGCTGACTGAAGGAGAGATGTATCAGAGACATGACTTCATTCCATGAGAGTGAACTTCAGTGTGGAAGGCAATGTAAGACATTGTGTAGCAGGTCCCAGCAGGCAGGAGAACCCTGCTGGCTTCCTTCTGCAACTGCTGGATTGTTTAATTAATTAAAAAATGGTATCTGTTGCAATCGCAAATGTTCCAGTTTGCGCTGCTACCCAAGGTCAGAGCTCACCTGACCTCCCTGGCAGAGGAAGAGAAGGGTAAGGAAATCAAGAAAAAAGAGGCTAAGCAAATCGCTCTAAGGAAGCCTTGTTTCTTTTACCCCAAACCCAGCAGAGCAAAAAAGGCTGAATTGAAAGGGAAAAGGGCTAAGACTGAGATTGATTAAGAGAGGTCCAACCCGAAGAAAAGGCAAAGAACAAAACAACTAAGACAGAGAAAAATAAACTACATTAAGATTGAGCTCAGATGAGGCAGTCGGCCGCTGGCCAGGAGGGAGCAGCTGCAGCAGGAAGGCCTGGGTCCCATTGAAACAGAAAAGGGGCCATCTTTCTGCTGGAATGAAAGGGAAACAAAAAAATAATTCACCTTTAAAGGCACAGAAATGGGATTCGAGGCTAGGGGAAGGGCAGAGAGGAATAAGAATTTGTGAGGTTTTTTTTTTTTTTTCTAAGAACAAGGCAATGGCTGTTCACATCCTCCCAGAGAGTTGTGTGATGGTGCAGATTAATCAGTCTGGCCAGAACGGGTAGGCCACTCTGAGCAGCTTCATGTTGCATTCTGACTCTTGAATGAATGCTTGAAAATCAAGTAAATTTTCTTATTTTTACCAGGGGAGATGAGGCAGATGACATACTATACTAATGACATCATGCCTTGCTCCAGATGTGAACAGAGAGGCAAGAAAGTGTAAGATGGATATTTCACCACAAGCAAGTGAAATCCTCGATATTGAGGGGGAGACACAAAGTTGTGAATCTCAATACACTGAGGTTCCACAAAATAAAGGGCAAAAGGAGGCAAGGCAAAACCCTGTGCAATTCTGAGTTAGAATTCCAGGTTCAAGCAACAGAGAACAGATATCATGAATTAAATATTCATGCCTTGTAGAAAATACACCGTGCACACTAAGATAATGTCATCAGTGTCACAGAAGAAAGTTGTCTGTGCTGTGTAAATATAGACTTTAGGCTGGATCAAAGGGTATGGAGAGAGCATCTCACCTGAAAGAATTCACAAGGAGGTTATTTAGAAAGATCCTGGGGTTTGGTATGTCTCAGAGCACTTATCTGCTGTTAAAAGAAAGATGTCCCACTTCAAGAACTGTTGCAATTTCATGGTACCAGAATCATACATTTTAGGGCCCTGCATCAGAAGGCAAGGAAAATTGTCAAGTGTATGTACCTAGTGAATGTAGAAGCAAAATAGCCTCTTCAAATTCTGCTGGACTGGAGTTCCTGACTCTCATAGAGCTCCTCAAGCTCCCCATTCCTAAACTGTCCTACTGATTCTTGCTAAATTGGATGCCAGACCTTTGCTTCTTCAAGTGTACAGGTGTAGCACCAACCAGACTATAAAAAGGTTGAGATTCTTTAGCTTGATGTACCTGTGAGACTGACAAATCCTGGGGAAAGGGACACTTTTGGAATATATGTACTAAAGTATGAGAAACACAACAGATGGACTCAGCTCAGGACATTTTCAGAAAACCCATTTGTGTTGGGGGAAAAAAGAGAACGTAATGCTGCTGTAAGTCCTTCATTGATGCAAATACTATGTGGGGACATAACAGGAGGGTGGTGTCACATCCTTTTCTTTTTCTTTTTTTTTTTATTTTCAGAATTGTTTTTACAGATTTTTTGTGATGGTAGACATTAATTAATTGTGAACTTCTTTGAAACTCCTGGGAGTGTTTCCATCATCTTTGAGTGGGTGATTTATCTTATGTGTCTGCAAAAACTTACAGCTGTACCAGAAGTAGCTGTTTCTCAGCATTGCAGAAATTGTCCCCAGATTTGTACTGACAAACTATGCAAAGACATGCTGGGGTTTTGCAATATTATAATGCATGTTGAAGTCCTCCTAGAAACTATAAACATTAGCTTAAAGAATGACTGCCATGTTTGCTATTTGAAAGTTTTGCAACATTTTCCCAAACTTTGGAGTACTGCTGTAAACAAATAAACAAAGCCACAGGAATGACTACAATTAAGCAGTATAAACAGGCTGCGTCCTGATCAAAACAAGGGCTAACTAAATTCAAACAGTTATGTTTGCATTCTTATGCAAAAGAGGTTGGTTTGTAGTCTGAATGACCCTATCCTTGTGTGGCTATGCCAGGCTTTCCATTATGATGTTTACTGTTAGAAGCTGCAGTTAAGGTGAACTAGAGGTTAGAGTACAGCCCTAAGGAGCTGTGGCCCAGCTTTGGCTCTCTGGTTCTGGCACAGCACCTTACAGATAACCACATCCCACCTCTGGAGGTGGTAACTGAATACCAGAAACACTGCTCAGTCCAGTGCCTTCAGTGAGCTGTGTCCCGATTTCCCAAGGTCAGTAACATACACAGCCTGAGTCACAGGTTGCCAGCTCCTGCCCAGTCCAACGAGACATAGCAGCAAGCAGAGCACTGCACAGATAGCCAGCTCTGCAGGGGCATTAGCTTCTATTTCATCCTGGTGTGGCAGGGATACAGCAAGGCATACAGGGGCAAGGCAGAGGGGTACCAGAGGAGCTTGCTGATGAGGTCAGGACAGGAGGTGACACCAAGGTGATCCTGGAGTAAAGAGCTAGCAAAGGACAGGACAAAAGCAGTGAGGTCCATCTTTAAAAGGCTTGGAAATACATCAGACCCAAAAGTGCCTAATCTTTGTGTGATCCAAGCCCATGGTTTTCCACCCTCAGCAAGCTGGCACGGTGGTGCCAGCTTCCCCATGTCTCTACTAATCCAGATGAATGCAACTTTGAACATGAGAAATGCAAATCTGTACAGTGTGTTGAAAGAGTTGTTGTGACATGTCGCCTGTGGTGAGCAATTCCTAGCAAGTGAGAAGCCACAGTGTGTGGCAGCTGTTGCCTCTGACTGATCTTCAAGGGTAGCTCCAAGCCTGAGTGCATTGCAGTAATTACATCTTGAAGAAAAATTAAATGGAAGTGGAAAGCTTTGGCTAGCTGTGCCAGGCCTGAACAAAAGGTTCTAAAGCCTTCAGCAAAGCAAATACTGTGTTGGGACCTAACCAGGAGATTAGTGTCACCTCAAAATCATGAGCTTGTTGCATGAGAAGAGAATGGCAGTCTTCAACAACAGCAGAAACGGCCCCTTCCAGTGCATCACTGTCTTCTCCTCCCGTGTGTCAGTGATGTAGACATCTGGAGTTGAATCCCAAGTCAAGCTATGCTTCAGCAAAAAGAGTCAGTCCAGTCCAAATGTGAGTCAGAAACTGGAGAAACACAGGAAACTGAACTGCACTGCTTAAATGAAGGCAGATTTGAAACACACATTTCATCTTTGAGTAATGTAGCAGGCTCCTCACACTTTATGAACTGAACCTATGGCACTAGGATGTTCAAAATAAATGGCATACATATTTTTCACTTCTGATTTGATTTCTTCAAAGATTCTGTCAAACCACTATGAAATATTAACTAAGCTTTTAATATCTATTTAGAGGGCAGAACAGATATTTTGTATATACTTACAGCCTCTAGATTTTTTTTTCCAGAGTCACATTGCAGTGCATTTGAAGCTTTTTTTTTTTTTCAACCTTAAGTTTCCGTGGTTTTCTCAAGATAAAGCCAGAAATGTTAAGTCTAATCAAATTTTATAATAGTTTGGTGACAGGAACAGATATTTTGTATATACTTACAGCCTCTAGATTTTTTTTTCCAGAGTCACATTGCAGTGCATTTGAAGCTTTTTTTTTTTTTCAACCTTAAGTTTCCGTGGTTTTCTCAAGATAAAGCCAGAAATGTTAAGTCTAATCAAATTTTATAATAGTTTGGTGACAGGAACACAAGGAATTGAGACATAGTTAAGTTTGGACCTAGCTGTAGCCAAGTGCTTTCTCTTTAAATTTTCCCAGTTCTGTATATTATGTTATTAAAGAACACAAGGCATGTGAGTGGATATATAAACATCCCCCCAACAGTGTGGAACAAGGCAGCCTGGAGAACGTGTGGTTGAAGTTGTCAGCTGCAGATACTTACCCACATGCAGGAGTGGAAATACTGGTGACATTCAGCTCGTTTTGGTCTGCTGAAGTATTTTTGTTTGGGATTGGGGTATTTTATTACTGGTTTTGGGTTCAGTTTAATTAAGAAGATGACAGACACCTTGCAACTTCTGAACGGAATTTATAGTGGGTGGCTCTGTCTGTACTTGGTACTTCACACAGATATGCCACAGCAAGTAGCTTCAGACGAGTTTTCAAATGTAAGATTTGGAGTTTGGCATTGTAGATCACTTCTCTGTATGTCCCCTCACAGAGACATTCTCTGAAAGCAGCCAAAGCTGCAACATCCCTGTCTGATGTTGTTATCTTTCCAAAAGATTCTTTAGCAAAATGAGATGATGAGGAGGTCTTGGGATTCTTCTGTTTCTTAAGTGCTGCAAAGGCTTTAGAAAGAACTTTTTTAACTTGTTGAAACAGCTCTAGCCAAAAAAAATTTAAAATATGGCTCACTGCTGAAATTACTAAATGAAAAGCAAAAACCATACAGCTCTGTTTTGATTCAAAATTGTGAAAAACTACATTTGGGGCTAGCCCTGCACAGATTTTCAAGAGGGTTTAAAAGAATTGCATGAAGAGATTTCTGCTCTTTGCACAAGGAGGAACCAATATTCTCAGCCTTTTGTACCAGAGTGGCAAAGGTCTGGGTTTGATGCTGCAGATTTTCCCTGTGGTGCAGTAGGAGAACCTGCAAACTGGACACTGGCTGTAGGATGAGACCTTTAAATGGTTTTCTTGCATATTGAAAATATTGAGCAAAACTGCTGACTCTGAACAGTCAGGGGAAGTGCAGACTTGCATGGACCTTCATGTCCCACAAAAAAAGAAGGCTTATTTTGAGTACCTTGTAGTGAAATAGTTATTTATCCTTGTGCTAAGACAAATGTAAGGTTTGCCTGGCCATCTAAGCAGAAAGGCTCTGGAGAGGTTTGTGTGCACCATGTCTTGGGAGAAGCACATTTGGTCTCAGAAGGGCATATCATCCTACCACATTACTAAACAATCAGTGTTTTCATTTTTAGATTTAAATGCATTTGCCCAAGACTGTTGGCATCTCTTCCTAGCCCCTCATTGCTTTTAACTACATTCCACAATTGTAAAATGGTGCAGCTTTGAAGTTGCCTGCACAGGAAAGTGAAAGCCTTTTTATTCTTCTGAATAAGAGTAACCACATGAGGACTTAACGTGCTTTAAGTCACATGCAACGTGCTTCATATGTCTAATTGATTTATCTTAGCTTTCCCACATGTCCTCACACAGGCATGCCTCAATGCAGCTTGAAAGGAGGGAGTGCAGCCTCCTGGCTGAAAGCTGATGGTAAGTAATTAAACCTAGCAGCAGTGAGAACCCCTGAGACAAAATCTTTGGCAGTTTTCTACACCATGTAGTGAGCTTGGGTCACCAAGGGCCTGTAAATAGCATCATAATGACTGGTTCCTCAGCAGGGATAAACATGTGCTTTGAGTTTTCTAAATGATTCAGAGGCATGCTGTGAGATAACTACTGATAACAAGCAGATGTGAAGTTTGCTTTTCAAGACAGGGAGGCTGAGGGGGAAAGTCAAGTCGATTTTGGCTTATGGTCTTCAGAAAGCCTGATATTTGAAGATCACTAAAGCTTTTTTTTTTTTTTTTTTCCTCTCAGAGGAGGAACTCAGTTGTATCTGATGAAGGTAATGCTGTTTTAAACCAGTTCTTGTCAGGGCTAGTGGGATAACTGTAGGCAAAGCTTTCTCTGAACTTAAACCTGAAGACAAAAGTGGCACCTCACTTTTCAGGATTAGAAATGTTGTATAATTTCAAAATCCATTTTATGTTTTGCCTTTCTGAAAGCTTTTTCAAAACTTGCATATGGATAAATCTTTTTTTTAAGAGGGGGCCTAAGCGTTGAGGGATGTATTTCATCGTACCAGGCAGGGGGACACAAAACCACAAAACAAAGGTGCTGAGCTGATGTGCCTCTACCCAGTGGGACAGGTGCAGTAATGCTGTGGTGCTGGGAGTGCAGGGAGAGGCTTGGTGCTAACTTGGGGCTCCCAGCCCTGTGTTTAATGTTACCAGCAGTGATACACGAGCTCTAGGACAGTGCATTTGGGAGGCATCAAAGGAAATCTGTCAGTCTTTCCTGTTAAGTTCTCCATTCTTTCTCACGGAGGTTTGAGTTTTGCTAATACTGCACAAGTGGAGTAATATAAAGAAACTCCATCTCAAGGCATTATTTTAAAAGCCAAAGACCACATCAATATACTTTCCTTAATTGCAAGAGTTCACAGCAAACTGAAAGGTGAGATGAAAGCTGTTTCAGTGTTCAAGGAGAGAGTGAACCATTTAGTTAGAAAAGTGTTTGCAGATATCATTAATCCACAGTGACTTATTTGAAACATGTTGGTATACTTGTGGGGATGGATTTTTTAAAAACTGCTTTTCTGTATGTTTAGGAGTTTCCTTTTAAATGGCTCACAATACCTTAAAACCCCTTTTTTTTCCCGAAACAGCAGTAGAAGAGGAAAAGTTTCTCCCCACCCTTCCTTGAGGGGCCAGAGAGAGAGAGAGAAATGAAAAGGAATCACCAAAGCATACTGGGGCTCATCAGTTGCTATACGTGTCTGGTGCCTCTTCAGTTTCTGCTGTGTCCCAGACTTCCCAACAGAAATGCACTTGTTCCTCCTGTGATGTGAGCTCCCAAGCTGAAGGTGCACCCTGGGGATGCACATGCCTATGTGGGAGCCCATCCCTTGTCTGAGAGTGGAAGGAGCCAGGTCTTCAGGCACAGCGGGGCATGGTTTGAACATGAGTGGCCTGACACACCTCGTTGCACAGGCACAAGTCCCAGCTGAAGCACAGGTACTACAAGCAAGAGAGAGGTACCTGGGATAACTTTCCTGGTGCAACAGGAAAACTGAGTTCAGATCAGCATCTCTTCAAATGCATTAAGGGAACAAGCATGGCATATTATTACTACTTTCCTTTCTGATCTTCTACACAAAGAAGATCCCAGCATAGCTTGGGCAGCATCTTTGTACTCAGAAAGTTATCCATGGGGCATCTGTATGTTTGCTCTTTGCTGTTGAGTTGTTACCATAAGCACAAGCAGCTGGTTACTGGATGTTGTGAGTGACCCTCTTCAGCCTGTCCATCAAAACTCCGTTTATAGTCATATCGTTTGGTGCAATTAATGGTTTTCAAGAGTGTAGAATGCTTTAAAAATGCATAGGCTTATAACTTTACAATTAGAGGGGACCATTATGATAATGAAATCTGACCTTTTACAAAATACAAGATAGCAGAATTGCTTAACAATGCCCATAATTCTTTTTTTCCTGTAGCTAAAGCCTATCTTAATAAAAGACATGAGACCTAATTTTAACATTTCATGCAGCAGAAAATCCCTTTTATGTATTTTTCACTGTCTCCTATTGTTAATCATCATCTTTTACAAGAATTATCAGCTTGTGTCTACTTGGAATATGTTTAACTTCACTCTCCACCATATTGGCTCTTATAATGTTTTGTTTATTTGAAAGTCATGTATTGTCAGAAAGGGTTTCATTTATGAACAAAACATGAATAAGTCAGCTTAGTCTCATCTTTGATAAACTCAGTAAAATTATGTTTTCTTTAACCCCTCATTTTAAGAAAAGTTTTTATCACCCTTTCATCTGTACTGTCCAATTCTGTATTGCATTTCAGTTGCTCAATGAGTGGATGCAGAAACAACATAAACTATTCCAGTACCATCACCAGACACAGTTATACCACATCTCTAATTTTGCTTACAGACTTAGCCATTGCATTTTCTCTCTCCTCAGTTACAGGGTTTCCTACTGTCAGGCTCTGGTGGTTACCCACACTGCCTTCCCTGCTTGCTAAAACACAGTTAGCTATCCCTCCTACGTGACTGGACCTTTTATATTTAGTTGGCAATACTTTAAAAGAAGACAGTATTGGGTGAGCAAATCCAATTGCCTCACAACTGCTTTGTAGTTTTGACTCCTCCGTGTTTTCCAAAGTTTGTGTCCTCTGGTGAGGTTTTCAGCCATGATCCACAGACTGGTGAACACACCATAGTTGCCAGAGATTTTATGCTGTATAGACATAGTCTCCATATCCTCCTGCATCTTTTCGGAGGTTATATTGCCATTTGCAAGGATGCGGTGCTGAATACATGTGGGCTTCATGTCAGGCTGTTTCTAGCTCGGTGCCTCTTTGATGTGTCCTCATTCAATTGCCAGGTGGGCTTGCAGTCTGTACAGAACTTCCCACAACTGCAGACTTCAGATAAGAAGTGTATCAGCATGGTGGTAACCTCCTTTTGATATACAGTCAACATCTGTTTCTGTCATAGCCTCCTTACGTGACACAATGTTAAACGAGGAAGGCAGATAGTCCTCTGAACCTTTGTTGAAGTGGTATTGCTATGAAAATGGGTGGATTAACTGTATCTCCTGCTTTATGGGGGATTGAGAGAGGAGGAAGTTTAGAGGGGTGAGTTTTTTTGCAAACTTTGTTCCGTAGTATTTCAACAGCCCTCACTGTCAGACTCCAGGTGAAGTAGCTATAAATACTGTACTACCAAGTCATTTGTAATACATTTTAGGTCACACCATTCAAACAGTACCATGTCCAGTGCACTCCCTGTCCAGAATCACTTCCAGGTTAAGGGCAGGGCTGTAAGGGCATGAGCTGACCCAGCAGGCAGCCAGGTGGCAAATTCCCGTACAATGCAGCCACTGAATCCTGAGGCCACCAGGGATTTCTGCAGGGGAGTCAGAAGGAGGAGAACAGGATGGAGCAGCTCTGGGGCTCTTCACACAAGGACCAGGTGCTGCTTGGCTCTTTAGAAATGTAGAGATTACCTTGTGCATAAGAAATTTTACAAGTGAGAGGAGGGAGGGTAAGGGCAGGGTGTGAAAAGAGAGATATTAGGGGAGGATGACTCCCCAGGACAACTGGAGTTACTGACAGACCCATGTGTGTGTTGTGGAGATGGGGAAGTGGGACATAGCAGAGGGATGCAGGAAATGTGAAGGAGTCACATGGGGGAAAGGGAGGTAGCAGCTGCTTTGTAGCTCTTCTGGAAGAGGTCAGAAAAAAAATGTAAGGAATCCAGTGGCAAGGGGATTTTTAATCATTGAGTCTAGGGGTGGCCAACCTCGGGTCCAAAATTTCAGTAGTAAAAATGTGGAGAAAGCCAACTATAGAAACTTCTAAAGAAAGAACCTGTGCAACTTAATGACAGCTTCAGCCTGAGTTACAAATCTGACGTGTATTTATAAACCAGCAAGGAATGAACTGTTGATGTGCATCCCTTTGAAATGACATGGGAAATGAACACTTTGTTTTAAGTGCCTGTAGGAAGACTTTCTGGCATTTTTAACCTCACATTCCCAAGTTTTCACAGGGACAGATGGAACTGCTGAGCAGGTGGGATACCAACAGGAACTCTATAACATCTAGCTGTGTATGTGTTCATCCAGGGGAACTTTGGTGTGTGATAGGCACAGCAGGTAAAGTGTCAGAGACCTGCAAAGTTCTCAAGGTGTTTGTGAGAGGGGAGATAGGGACATGTGGAGAAGACTGGAGGTAACTGAATAGTGAGTTATTGCACAACACAAGTCACGTGGTTTTTACCTGGTCTGGCTAAAATTCAAATTGGTTTCAGAGGGCTAATTTATCACAGCCTGGTTCCTAAGTGTCTGGTATCTACCAAGCTGACTAGCTGAATTTGAAGAGAGGCCTGTGACAGGAGAAGCAGGGAAGCTAAGTCAGGATGGAGGCATTTGAGCCAGAATCCCATTATTCTTCTACCTCACTTGGGTAAGTGATGTGGTGTTAATTATGAGATGTTCTGGATGCAAATCACTTCCTAAAACTGTTACGTGAGCTTTTAGATTTTCCTCATATACCACTTTCATAAAGCAGAAATTTTATGTAGAGGAGATATTCCAATTGTGCGTGTTGAATTTGCAAAAAGACACTAATTTGCATTAATTTCTCCTAATGATATTGTACCCCACAGCCCAGGCTTTATATTGATGTTTTCAGAGTTTCTGAGAGTGTTCCTGGAAGCACTGCCTTGACAGGAAAGCAGGAAGGGCTACAGAAAGACTGGGTCCTGGGAAGATATAAGCTGATTTTTAACACAGTCCTTGTTCTGAATTAGTGACCCTTTTCTTGAAGTACTTTCAAATATCCTACAAAATATATTAAAGCAACAAAACCAGAAATTTTGGATTTGGCTTCTACAGTCTATTTCAACAAGTAACATTGTAATTGCATCATATTCTAGTGCTGTTCTAGTTCTGTTTTCACTTGTACTAATTTTGACCTAGAGTTACTACACTGAACTTATCCTGGATTCACATGGATGTAAGTTGACATTTTGGTTCAGAAATTTTAAAAATTTGCTCAGGAAGACAGCAAGTTCTGTGAAAACGTGCAATTAGGACTTTGTTCAATGTATCTCAGCACTGGAGGGACCACATATTTCAAACTATTACCTGATGGGAGCCAAATTTTGTTTCTGTGCAATTTAAGGTGGACAGCATGACTGGCAGTTTGTATTTAAGGACAAAGATGTAAATACAAAATAGTATAGTCAAAATTTTGCCATCAAGCTTAACAGAATGGCCAATGTGGCATATTTTAGGGCTGAAAATTGGATTATGCTAAAAATCTAAATCTGAGGAAATAACTTATTGTAAATAAAGAATTTTCAGTTGGGAAAAAATGTCAAAATTATAGAAAAAAATCTGTTTTCTGTGGTTACTAAAACACAGAAACCTTTTTCTTGTAAGTTCTATGTTCGTCCCAGACATGTAGTGGACAAACTTCTTTTCTAGAGCTTTTGCTTTTATTCCATCTGGTCAGCTGAAATCAGGATCTCAGCCACTTTTTGGTTGACAAAAATAAATAAGTAAGTAAGTAAGTGGGATTAGTCTAGAGTCTTCAAAACAGGGACCTTCGGCTATATAGTAATAAAAGACTAAATTTCAGAAGAGCTGAACCACCAGCAACTTCAGTTAACCTCCTACCCAGGCATTTAATTTTAAACTCTCTCTTTGATGAATGGTCCCAGTTTCAGCAGGAGTTCCCAGGTAATTTTGAAATGTAGGCTGTTTATTCAGTAACTCCCCTGGACCTGGAAGTGCTTTGCATTCCTGTGGGGCAAAACCAACCCTTTTCCATATTTGACATAGAGCTGAATGGTGTGTCAATACTGAAGAAATGCTTGTCCTGCTGACCAGCATGTTGGAGGCAGAGGAACATGTATTTGGAAAACTGCAATACAGGCAGAACTAGGAAAACCTTTTAATTTCCACTGTCTCCTCACTTTTACCAGCAGTAGTATTTTGGACTAGATATCCTGAAATTCTGTATTAGAAAACATCTTCCAGCAGTCTGTTCACTTGAAAGTCAAAATATATTCCTTTTGTCATCACACAATTGCAGATTTAGGGACAAATTCTGCTGCTTTCTGAGTGCCTACAGCTGCAAGTTGAGTTGGTGCATCTGCGCTGCCATATGAATACCAGATGATTTATGAGGTGAATTTCCACTATAGAAAATTGTCTTAATTTATGGTAATAATCTTTTAGAGCTGAATTTCAGTCTGTAATAGCTGCTAAGCAAATTTAATCTGTTAAAGTAAATGTACATTCACTAAAGAGTCTCAGTGAAGTGAAGTAAAAAATACAAATTTTGGAACTTGTGTCTTTGCTAGTTTTCACACACAGCTGAAGGATGGGCTGTTTTCCTTTGATAAAGGGTGGAAAATCAGGGAATGGACATCAGTCAGCACACCAGACTTTGGGCTGAGTTTTATCTGCGTGATGACATTAACTCTGTGAGGCTCCACCAGAGTGGGTACAAGGGTAATTTGGCCTCACTGCTGTGTGAAAGTAAAATAGATTAGTCTGCAACTTATCTTGAAGACGGGATGAGTCAGAGAGAACTGGCACTGAATCCAAACACTGAGCCTTAATGAAAATTCAAGGCAATGGGGTTTTTTTTCACTTTGTAAGATTGCCAGGTACTGTTCAGATGAATTAAGAAGACACAGGCCCTCATTCTGACTTTTTGCAATACATTAAGCATCCTTGTTGAAATGTACCAGTGTTCATTTAAGAAGCACCCTCAGTATTACTGTGGCATTTTCTCTGTTAACAAGTGTCAGATTGGACACTTATCTGGGGGCTCAGCCTTCCACAGTTTGCTGCCTGCTAGAAAAAGATGCTAAAACACTAACACACCTACAGGCTGCAAGAAAACTCAGCGTGAGTGTGAGCATCCCCCAAGCAGTGCCCTGATGTGAAGGTGGCCACACATTCTCTGCAATGACACGAGTCACTGCAGATTCCCAAAGGTGCCCTTACTCCTTCCCCAGCGCGGCAGTCGTGGCTGGGAGCAGAGCACAAGCCGCCCCCAGCTGTGACTAACAAGGGGAATGATTCAAGTCTCAGCACACAGGGAGGCAGTTTTCTTGGCTGTAAAAGGCTGATGTGTTGATTACCAGTTATGCCATGAAAAGCTGACAAAAGCCTCTCCTTTATGTCTCTCTTCTCTTGCAAGTTCCAGGAACCTTCCCAGCACATGTGGATAACGGAAAGTTTGCAAGAAAACAAGTTTTAATGCTTAAGCTTACATGCATGGTTGTCCAGTACTTTTAGCAATCTTCCAGTGTTTGATTTATTGTATCATTCATTATCCTTTTTTGGTTGTAACTAAATTGTCCCAAAATGCAGCATTTAATTTATTTCTCAAAGTAATTGTGCAAATGCAACAGAAGGGGTGCTCAGAATAGGGACTGCAGGGACCAGCTGCATCTCAGAAGTTTCCTGAGAATGTCAAGTGAGCTTCATCTTATGTAGTACTTCAGTAAACAGCTTCTACAAGCCTGTCCAAGTTAGCCCTTTTCAGTTTTCTAGATAATGCTTCTGTTTTATATATCCTGGTCCTAAATCCTTACTTTCCATACTATGTTTTTTTAGTAGTCACTAGCATTATCAGCAAATTTTCATTGGTTTAAATAATAAATCATACTAGCAAAAGTAGTAAAAAATTAGTATAATTATGTTTTCCAAAGCTGTATTAATTGACTGAAATACTGTTGTTCCCTTGTACTTTTCCATACTCACTTCTATACTCTTCAAGGGAAAAGTTGGACTTCGGCAAAAAGAGTTTTCCTCCAAAATTTGGCTGAAAGCTCTGAAGAAAGTCCAGCAACTGGAAGAACCAGCTTTAAAGAAAAAAAAAGGATCAAGATGAGAAATATGTCTTTTCAGCCCTACATAAGAGACATATACTTGACTTTGTTGTTGCCTCTCAAGGTGGACATCTGTGCCCACTCTGAGGAAAAGCAACAACACGGTAGTTTTGTTTAATAAACCGGGTCAAAGATAACTCACCAAAGCTCTTAGCATTTTCTGGCAGTATTAGAGGGCCATTATTCAACATAATGAACTATCCTGGAGCAGTTTCTCCCCCTGTATTAATATAAGTAGGCTTTTAATCCTTTGGATTAATTGTATTTTGTTTCTTGAACAGACTTATTACCTTCTTTATAAGAAAAAAAACTAAACCCCCTCGTGTTCCAGCATACACTGAACCTTATCACCTGCTGTCTCCATCCAGTGCCATAAAACATCTGGAAGGGTTATCTGGTTTAATTCTGAGCTCAGCTGGATCTGAAAGACACATCTCCCTTGGGGCAGTGAGGCATCTTGTCATCACCGTGAACTTCCCCTAGAGACATGTATTTTCTGTGCAGCAGGCCAGAGCAGAGCCACACGTATTTCCATCTGTAGGGATTAGAGCCAAGGCACTTAACTACTCTGACCTCCTGTGTGTGATAGGCTGTGCAATTCTAGCCAGTTACTCCTGTACAAAGTCCAATGACTTTGTTTTTGGCTAAAGCATATCTTTTAAATGAGGAGTAGGGCTTGATCTAAAGTCATTAAAATACAGGGAATCCCCTGTGATGGTAATTTGTTCCAGTTGTAATCACCCCCACTGCATTTTTTCCAAGAAAAGTCTCTACCTCCAACTTGTAGCCAGGAACATATGTTACTCCCACCTCTACATAAGAGTGCCCTTTAGTGACAGTGCTCCATTAAAGCACCCGAGTTTCAGCCAAGTCTTCTGGTTTTCTTTTAATTACTGTTTTCTTCCAAGTATGAAAAGCATCTGGCTCAATTTAAGCCTCTCACTGTAAACCCCAGACTCCTGGTAAGACTCATAGCAGTGGAAACACCTGGTGTGACTTGCAGCCTCCCCACAAGGGCACACTAGGGTCATTAGCTCAACAGCAGCTCCCTCTGCTATGTGCTGCCTTGGAGCCAGTGGCCCTCAAGACTCCTGACCCCATCAGAAGCTGCCCTTGGCCACCAGCAGACCTTTTTGTTCAGTCTTTGAATGACTGGCCTGGCCCTGAGCAGTAGAGCTGGTCCAAGGTTGTCCAGCCTGCAAGTACTGTGTCCAGCACGAGAAGGCTGGAAGCCACAGCACCAACAGTGAGTTGGGCTTTTCGAGTCGCTGTGCTGAGCTGAGTTCTCATCGGTGCTGCAATGCCCGAGGCTGGTCCAGCTGCCAGCTCACTGCAGCAAGCCAAGAAGATGGCTCTGCTCTTTTGTCCTTAACACCTTAAAAGATGGGAATGCTTTAGCAGCCTTCTTGTCATCTCACTCGTTATCTTCTTTGGAGCCACTGCTCTCCATACACAGCACACAGGATTCGTGATTTTGTTTCCACCATACTCCTAGATACCCTGATATTCATTTTCCTGTATGTGGTCCCAGTTTTTCCTGTGACTCAGCTTGTTTGAATGGCTGCCCTGTACTCATCATTATGTTCAGTTATGCACTAAGTTTTGTGCCTCCTTGGAAAACCTATAAGGTTTGTGTCTGTGACTGAGAGAGGCCAAAGAAGGATTTCCTGCAAAGCTGTATGGCATTTTCAGACAATCCAAAATATTATGGAGCAACTAAGCAGTTTACTAACTAATGAAATAATGATTAAAAATTAAGTGCTCTTCTGTCCTCTGGCTTCTGTCCATGTACAGTAAAATTTTGACCTGAGTTTGCTCATGCACCTTGGCAGAAGACTTAGAGGAAATTTCTGTGAGTGCATTTAAATTTCTTTAACAAAGCACACAGCAAAACAAGGAGTGGAGAAAAGAAGAACCTGCATAAAAAATTATACTGCCTAATTTCTACAGGAGTGTAACAGTTTTTTTGCTGGGCATATCCTCTCTCATCTTTTGGCACAAGAACTACCAGGACATTTATGAAGCAGTTTAATCTATTTTAACTGTGCAGCACAATTCATCTAAAAATTTACAGACATTGATCTCACCAGTAAAAAATAATATTCATATAGTAGGATATTAAGAAACTGAATACATTTATTCTCCTTAAAATTATTTTTGAAACTCTTAGTTTTCACAGCTTTAAAGTCTTGTCTAAGCTATGTAAATAGAGTGATGCATTGTTGAAACAAGCAAACAAGATGTCATCTTTTCGTGTGGATCAGGAAAGAAGTGTGGAACAAGAGGAACATGCAAAGTAGTGAAAACTCTTAGTCTCTTAAGTGAAAAGGCTACAGTAAATGTATTCAAATAATTATTCCTTTTGGAGACTGGAGTAAGATTCAAAGTATGAGGAGGTACAAAATGTGCTTTACAAACAAAGTCCACATTTCATTGAAAAAGAACGCTCTGCTCATACTGAGAACTCTGCTTTTTGTGATGTGTGCCTTTAGCTATAGTTTATGGTTTTCAGCATTTCCAGCTCTGCTTTTCAGGAGGATATAGTTCAGCCATGGAAAAAATTTGTACTGGACTGAAACTTACCACACAAGGAACTAGCCAAGAAATGAATGTACTAAGTCAAATAAAACTGCGGAGAAACAGAATTTTTAGAAAATATTTTTACTCTTAATACGTGAAAATTATTTTTCAGCCTATTAAAATATATAAACCTCAGAGCACTACTGGGACTAAGTGCCTGTGGGTTCCAAAGACACAAGGAAGAGTTATTTTGTATTTTATTGGATTTTCCCTAAATAGGTTGTAGTACCGTGTGTTAATTTTTTTTAAATACAAAGTTTCCACTGAGCTGCCAATTTGGCCGCTTCACCTGCTCTTCTGTTTTATGTTTTTAGCTTGACATGCATGGAACAAAAAACATTTTCCAGCTCCCTGGCTGAGTGATACACCTGCACTGGTGTAAATTGCATGTAAGTCTGTGGAAGCCAGAGAGGTTGCACTTGTGTAACTGAAGCTGTGATAAGGAACAAGAGTGTTTAGTGCAGTTTAGTGCTAAAAACATTTGACACTTGCTTTGAACAAATAAATTACAGTGTCTGCACACTTAGTTGGAAAGGCTGTGGGTCAAGGGTGTGATGTATTTCTCTGCTGGAGTTCAAAAGAGCAGCTGCAGAGTATGGCATAAATAACAGCAGATATTGACCTCTTTGAGAGTGAAAAGGCAAGATATATTGACCCTGAAGTCAAATATTGACCCCAGATTTGTTTCAGTCTTTTTTTTTTTCCTTCAAGGACCAATAAATCTTGGTATTTGGCAAAAAAATCCAAGCATGGAAATGCAAATTCAGGTTGAACACAAATATGGTCAGTTCTATTAGCTTTCTAAGTTCTTGCCACTTTTTACAGAAGGTACAGAAAGGGGCCATTTTCTTTGTATTTTTAGTGGTATATCATATCAAAACAAGGAAACTGATTACAGCCGTTATTTGAGAACTTCAACATTCCTCAGAGAGTTAAGTGTGGTAAAGTTACAAGTGTAGAAGAGCATCAGAAATCAGTGAGAAAGTTCTAAAGCAGATATGTAGGTTTGCAGTCCAAAAGTCTTTGGCATTAACTTCAGGCAGAATAATTTTTTAAAATGAGCTTAGACATCTTGACTATTTGAGTTCACTCAGTTTCCTTCTTCCCTCTTCCCTGAATAGTTGTCCTCCAAATTTTTAGTTACCTTGGGATTGCTTTCACTGAAACACAAGCTAATATTTGGTTTGGGGTTTTTTATTGCATAGGGTTGTACCTTTCACAAGAACTTTTAATAATATATTTATGTGTCAACTAGGGAAAAAAAACCCCAATTTCTCTTATAATTTTTTGTCTGAATTAAAATTTACCAATTCCCACTTGTAACTATAGATTTATATTATGTCTTCTGCCTCTTAATTAAAGTGCCCTGGGATTTTCTCTTCATTCAAGCACATACATTTTAGAGTGAAAAGTTCTAAGTTTTTCATTTAGTCTTTTGGGTAAGAAAATTATTTTGTTCAATTTAAGCCTTTCACTGTCAGTCTCAATCCTATGATAAAGCTTGTAGCAATGAGTCTGAAATGCATGGTAAGATCTGAGTCTTACCAGACTGAAGACTAGTAAGTTGTACTTAAGTCTTGACTTAAGTCAGACTTTAAATCAAACTTAAAAGACTTGTAAGTCCTATGACACACGGCTGAGGGGGCTGGGGGTGTTTAGCCTGGAGAAAAGGAGGCTCAGGGGTGACCTTATCGCTCTCTACAACCAGCAGAAAGGAGGGTGTAGCCAGCTGGGGGGTCAGCCTCTTCTCCCAGACAACAAGTGACAGGACAAGAAGACATAGCCTCAAGCTATGTCCCCTGCCAAGGGAGGTTCAGGCTGGACATCAGGAGAAATTTCTTCACTGAAAGGGTTGTCAAGTATTGGAATGGACTGCCAAGGGAGGTGGTGGAGTCACCATCCCTGGAGGTCCTTAAGAAACAACTGGATGTGGCACTCAATGCCATGGTGTAGGTGACAAAGTGGAGATGGGTCAAAGGCTGGACTCAATGAACTTGGAGGTCTTTTCCAACCAAAATGTCTCTGTGATTCTGAGATTCTTAGTCCTCCATCTGCAGATGTGGAATCTCAAGAGACCCTGGTCTCATGGCAACTGCCTTCCCCTTGTACTGCTCTGAAGACAGAGACCCTAAAACTGACAGGCTCTGTTAAAAAATATTTTGCAAAGACTTGGTTCTCCATGATTTCATAAGCTGTTAGGGAAGGGATTATAGCAAGGAATGTATGTTTCAGGAAGATGATTCTTTTTGCAGGTATTATTATTTTTATTATTGTTGTTGTTGCTGTTGAAAGTGTAGCATATGTTTTCATGTTTAATGGATTTGTCAGCTTCTGTATTTTTGTGATTGCAGTACAGTTTTCACCTACTTACCACAGTGATTGCATTGACATTAGGAAGGCAGCAGGGTAGGTGCTATGGAGGCAGGTAATAAGTTTGTTGTCTAATTGTTGGCTAATTCCTTATCTTTGTGACTGCAGTGCTATGGATGTCCTTCTGCATGGCTTTTCCTCACTTGTAACAAGCAGATTTAATTGATCTTTTCCCAGCATTTGTCAAGATAGTGCAGATTTGCTTATTGCTTTATTAGAAGGGAAAACACAAATTACGTTCCCCAACTACATTCCCACCTCTGTACAGGAAATTTCTTGTAGTAGTTTACAGAATAAAAATTTCCTCTCTGGATAAGGGTGAATATTAACCAGGGAAAAATCCCAGAAATTGTGACAGTATTAGGTGGAAAAAATCCATTTATCAGGGCTGTTTGCTCCTTTCATTTCACAGTCATTACACATTGGCACAGGCGTTTGAAAAAAATGTTCTGGTTGCCTGAGGAATTCATTCTAAGTCTGCTTTTTATCCAGGAAATTGGATGCTAGTGAGGTGTGAATGAACCAGGGTTAGGGAGACCTTGGAAGTCAGAGTTGCTACAGGACACGAGGAGACAGAAGAGGGGGAAAAGGGAAGAACAGAATGAGAAAAGTGAAAGATGGAAGCTGCATTGGGACATAATCATTCCTTAACCTAGAGATCCAGCTTCACAGAGGAAAACTTCCACTTTGAAAAGATAAGATTCTGGAAAAAGAGGCACAGAGAGAGGTTGGTTATGTTGGAGGGTGGAAACAGGATTTATTGTGTCTGCCATCAAGCCTGCAATATTTCTGTAGAAAAAGCCCTACCTTTAGAAAGTGGTTTTAGAAGGGCAGTGAGGTGGAAAATAAATCCAGGCCCTGACAGCTCCTCTCCTTTGGAGGTGATTTAATGCCAAGTCTCAATTCAGCTGAGGGGAGTAAGGCAGCACACTTCCAGAGGAACAGCGCTTATACCTAGACATAATTTCTCTCCTGTAGTTGATCATGTAGCCTCAGGAGATTAGGAATGAATTTATAGCCAGTGGACTTGTGACCATGAGCTATATTCAGTGCAGTGCCTATGGGGATCCTTTCTTCTCAGTTCAGTTTGGTATCTCAGCCAAGCATTCTTGATATCACAGGGAAAAGGCAAATCAGAAGTGGCAATTTGCATAATTAAAAGAGTAAAGCAGGCTTCTTTATACCTACTGTTTTCTGAACTCACTTTTTTTTTGAGGTCCTACTGCGTTTTTCCTTGTGGTCCTCTTCATTATTGGGGTCCCCTTCCAAATAAGAGGTCTATGTAACTGCTAAGTACCCAACATGGATAGAAACACTTTCACCTCTTCTTTTTTTCATGCACATTAATCTTTTAAATTCCAAATAATGTCCTCAGAGAGACTTTTCATTTGGAAAAGAGGTAATTTTTATATTAGAGTGGTTCTTAATGAAGGCAACAGGACCATTACCACTAAATCCAGAAAAGACTGTATAAAGGTACATATATTAATTTGAGGCATCAAATCTTGGTTATTTTTTTTCAATTCTGCTAATGTCAGCATTTATTGCAACATTTGAGCTGGAATATAACAAAACCTGTAGTTACAGATACATCTGCAGGTTTGATTTTTGGCATGAAGTTGGGTATACTTGTTCAGTCTCCGGCAACAATTTTTTTCCCGCTGAAAACCTCATCAAAAGTATCTCAGTATTTTTCCCTAACAAAAAAACGTAAATACGGTTTTTATGCTATCAAATATGGTTGGAACTATTTTGTTTGGTTCCACTCAATGGGTAGTAGATGAGAAAAAAAATCTTGATGAGAAGGGCATGCTCGTTGTGCTTCTGACTGCTGAGTGAAAATTGGTTTAGATTCATATGAGCTACAAGAGTTTAAAAGCACACTTTTCTGTAACACATGGTATTTTACAATGCTCTTAAATGAATGACCTGCCTCAGCCATGTCAGGGGTGCATGTGTGCACAGAAACTTACATGGAACAGATGGCTGCCAAATACTTCCACTTAACTTGTGAAGGCACATAAAAAATTTAATTTCTGTAGTTAAATGGAATAGCATCTGTGGCAACATCAGCAGATACAGAAATGTTGCTTTGTTGTGCATGGCTGGAGTTTCCACTGTTTCTTGTTCTCTAAAACAGTGATCCAATGTTTTTAGCATTGCCCTTAAATTTAAAAGTTGCAGAACTGGTAAAAGAACAGGTGAAAGCTTTCTGTGAAGAGCATCATTTTGGCATCTGTGCCCTGGATGACTTCATCATGTCCTTGGTGAGTGGCCCTGCAGCACAGGTGGCACTGCCGTGGTTTTGGCACCTACAAAACACTCACAGCCATGGAGGGGATCATGTTGCCCTCTTCAAGAAATGTATCAAAAGCCACAAAGCATGGAGTTAACCACTTTTTCTGCCTACCATTTAGCACCATTACTAGGGTCACTAACACCTAAATACTGTGTTATAAAATTAGAGAATCTTAGGAAAAATATACACTTTGGGTGTGTTACCTCTTTTCATCCTTTCAGTTCAATGTAAATTGAATTAAGGTGGAAAATCATGTACATTAGTCATCAAATTATATAATCTTAATTAGGATCTATGTTTCATTAGGAAGCATATTTATTTCAGAATGGAAGGCCTGGACTTTGACAAAAATGGCATTACTTTGCCATCTGGCACAACTCTGAAGGACATATCCCTTCCTTGACTTTGCTAATGCTTTGTTACCTCTGGTTTTATTTAAATCATTGAATGGAATATCTTCAGATTGTCTTAGGAAACTGTTTTACAAAAATCTGACTTTGATCTCCCTATAGATCTGGCTATATTTCTTCTTGCAAGTCAGTCTAAATTCTTCTGTATTGAGACAGAGTTTGAGAGAGGCTCTTTATTGTCATGTATCGTGGCTGTCTTGCCTGTCATTGAACAGGTCTTTAATTCCTGCATAATTTCTATCTTCTTTTAACTGTTCTAATTTTTCTCTCATCTTTTGAACAGCCTAATTAGATTTTTAGGTTTAGTTCCAAAGACATGGACTGAGTGATCCATTACTTGATTTTCAGTAACTGAGGACAGATGCATCTCTCTTATTCCAGACAGTTATTTAAAAGTACCAGCTTTTAAATAGATATGTTTGTTCTGGTTTGAGTTTGTCTTTAAATCTAATAGCCTATGGGATGCTGGACTCTCTGCTGGTGTGATATTCTTACCACATTGTTATGGCTGGACCTTAAGCTACTGTAAATCCATGATTTTTCATAAAATTTACCACACCGGTTCTTCAGCTCTGTTTGTAATATTTGCCTAACATACAGTTCAGATACTCAGCAGTCTTTGCTTACCCTGTGTTGTGGTTGGGCTTTTTGTATCCTTTCAATTAAAATACTTAGTGTTTAATCACAGTAGGACATTGTTTGGTAATACTATATAATTAAATGATGGTGGTTGTTGAAGTGTATAATTAGGATTTCTGACAATTCATTGTGATTCTCTGGACTGCTGCAAAGAAGAACAAAGCCAGAGAGAAAATGCTGGCTGGGTTATATAAATAAGTGAGAGATGATGGTCAGGCTGAAAATGAGGGTTCTCCCCTCCTTTAATGAAAGGGTTTGTGTACATTACATAGAATAAAGTATTTCTTAGGCTGAAAGCTTTCCAGAGATAATAGTGTTGGCCCTTTGAGACTCTTTATTATGTCAGATGTGGGATTCTGATTTATGGGAAGTGGCCGCTGCCTCCAACAGGCTCAGTCTGGTGTGTGGAGGAGAATTTGCTTCATGGCCCCTTTGTGCAGAGCTCTGGGCTGCAGTGTGCAGATCATCAAGGGCTGGGTTTTCCCAAGGTGTCCCAGAGAAGGAAATCTCTCATGTTTAGTGAAGTACCCTGGGCTTTTGGGACAAAGTGCACCCCTTCCACTTCAGGGGATGCAGGAACAGGGTGAGCTGTGCCAGCCCCAGCCCCAGCATTGCCCTCTCAGTGTTGAGAGTTGCTCTGCAGAGGTGGGATTATGAAAGTCCTGGTGGAGTGTTTGATTTTCTTAAGCCTTAATGAACAACTCCTCCCCACTTATATTTTTTAAGAGTCTAGGAATCTGTTGTTCTCCTAGAATGCGAGCTGAAAGTCCCACATAATTACATAGTGTTGGCAGAGTGGTGCCACCTTGGAGGTATTTGGGCTTAGCCCAGGTGTGTCAATCACTCCTCCTTTCCCCATCCTGACCCCTGCTGAGCGTTGTCTGTCATTCCTGGCATTCCAGAAATCTGTCGAGTGACTGGGCAGATTCAAAAGATGCCCTCCACCCCGGGGGGGGGGGGCATTGGGCCATCCAGGTGTCCTTTGTCCCCTGAGACCTCCTCTCCTGTACCTGGTTGGTGGGGTCCCTATCCCTTCCCCCCTCCCCTCCCCCAGGTAAGAGAAGGGAACCACACAGTCCAGGGAGTTCTGGTGGAGCTGTAACTGGATTCAGAGGCCTGCGGGCCAGAATAAAGGCTCTGGATTAAACCCTCCATCAGAACCGACTCCTTTCCTTCTCCATCGCCTTAAGGCTTCTCCAGCAGCGGGAAGCCTGAGGAGCGGACCTGTGCGAGGGAAGCTCCATCCCGCCACCACCTGAGCTCCAGCTTGCCTGAACTTGTCTCCATGCGCCCAGCTGCGACATCCAGCTAGCCAAAAGTGTCTCTGGGGTGAAACACCACAGTTACCACTATTTGGTCCAGCAGCAGGGGCCAGACAAGCCAAGGCACATCCCGTTCACGATGTTGGTACCACCAATAACATAGCTGCAAGAGTCGTAGAACAGTTTGGGTTGCAAGGGACCCTTAAAGTTAGTCATCTAGTCCAAATGCTCTTCAGTGATCAAGGACATCTTCATCAAGATCAGTTTGCTCAGAGCCCTGTTCACCCTGACCTTGAATGTTACCGGGGATTATCTACCACCTTTCTGAGCAACCTGTTCCTGTTTCACCACACTCATTGTAAAAATCTTCCTTTTCTTTAATCTGAATCTACCTTCTTTTGGTTTAAAAACATTTCCTCTTATCCTGTCACAAGAGGCCTGCTGAAAAGCTTGTCCTTATCTTTCTTATCCACCCCCTTTAAGTACTGAAAGGCAACAATAAAGTTCCTTTGGAACCTTCTCTTCTCCAGGTTGAACAGTCCCAACTCTGTCACCCTGTCTTCATAGAAGAGGTGCTCCAGCCCTTCTAATTATCTTCGTATTCCTCCTCTGGATCCACCCCAACAGGTCCATCTCTTATCCTGTGCTGGGCACCCCAGAACTGTACCCAGGTGGGGGTCTCACAAGAGCAGAATAGAGGGGCAGAATTGCCTTCCTCCACTGCTGGCCACATGCTTTTGATGCAGCACAGGATGTGTTTGGCTTTCTGGGCTGCAAGAGCACATTGCCAACCCATGTCCAGCTTTTGTACACCAGCATCCCTAAGTCCTCCTTGGCAGTACTGCTCTTGATCTGTTCATGTTCCAGTCTATACTGATACCAGGGACTGCCCCAACCTTGTACTTGGAAAGAAAGGGCCACCAGGTGAATAAGAAATCTCAAATGTGAAGTTCAGGATAAAATCACAGGAACTGGTGCCACAAATCTCACACTGGGCTTTTGAGGTGTGTTTTCTTCTCTCCAGAGGTTATTGGCACAAGCTGCCAGCTGTGTAACAGGACAATCAGATTATGCTGAGCACTGTAGAAACCTGTGGAGATGGAGTGGCTTGGGTTGGGTCCATTTATTTATTAATTTTGGAAAAAAGAAGCTCTGTGTCTTGCAGTGTTTACTTGAAATATAGAGTGGCTGTTTCAGCCTGTGTCTTGCTGCCATGCTTCATGATTTTCCACTTGGCATAGGAAAACTGCCATGAGTTAGATGGGTTCATACCCACTGCTTAGATTTCAAGTTTAGCTGCTTTAATTGCTTCCTAATAAATAACCAGAAACTTTTTCAAAGCAAGCATGCTTGCCTTTATCCCTGCTTGATTACAAAACCAGAAGCAAAACTAGCAAATTCTGGAACAAATGACAGCATGTTTGTGCTAAATATTTTTTTCCAATGGCATTGCAAAAATCTGATGATTAAGTTAAGGAGGATGTTGCAATCCACCTGCCCACAAGCCAGCACTGCACTATTTGGGTGAGCAGGACCATTGCCATTGTGGAGACAGAGCTTGCCAAAACTGTGGAACAGGAGGAGGTGTGGACCTTTACACATTAGCTAGGAAATATGTAGGGCATCTGTTTACATGTAGTTCAAACTACAGCTTTTACAGTGTGAGAGTAGACTCTAAACTGAGGAAATTAGTTTTATCTCAAAACAATAATTTAAAAAGGCATGAAGCAGTTTCAATTTTTACCATTATAAGGAACCATTTCTGAAGTAGGACAGCATGTGGGACCATTGAATCACCAGTTTTGCTCACTGCAACAAAATCATTCCTGAAGGATCACGGGAATTGTTTTCATGAGGTGTAGGTTCATAACCTGTGACACAATACAAAAGAGAAGACAAAAATCTCACTGTGAATTTTGTGTCTGGCTGGATCCAGTAATCTCAAACCTATACAAGGTTATTGTTGTCAAAGATGCTGTTGCCTGCTTTTTCTTATTGTGCTGATATGGTATGCTGGAGTTTTGTCATTACCAAAGCTTCTCTGTAAAAAAACCCACACACATATTTTTCCATATATTTGAACATAAATGTGTTTGTGTATATGTATATATGAAAAACACTTATATGCCTGAACTTTAAAATCCTCTCTGTCCTATGAGACAAACTTACTTTCATAACTGCTAATCATGCATATTAGTAAGCAGCTACCATTTTACACTTGGGTGCCTGAATTTAAGCACTTAAAGCCAGGTTTTTCAAAACATTTAGATATTTAAACCTAGAGATGAATTCTTCATGAGATCACCTACTTTATCTAGTGAGATAGACACCACTGGGAGTTTGTTGCAACTCTGCAACATTAATTACCTCTCAGTATTTGACTCCTAGTTACACATTGAATCACAGAATGGTTCATGTTGGAAGGGAACTCAAAGATCATGTCATTTCTGTCTCCCTGCCATGGGCAGTGGCACCTGCCAGGGCAGGAGGCCTGAATTGGATGTTTATAGTTTGCTCAGGTCCCTTTAAATATAGGTAATAGATCCACTGCTGTTTTGAAAACATTAGCTTTGAGAAAACAATCATTTGAAGGCTGCAAACTAGGCTTGCAGTCTTCCTTTCAAAATTCAGGGGATGTTATCGCTTTTCAGTGAATCACACTGGGGAAAACCCCTCCAAACTAATGTATTTTCGTTTCCTGCACTACATTTCTTTATCTTATCTTTATTATTCTTATTTCTTGTCATGGTTATAAAGGAAACCTTGTATCTTTGTCAAAATTGATTTGCTAGCAGAAATGTTATGAGGCCACCTATGATCCTGCAGCCAGAGCCAAGAAAAGGGCAGAGAGAGAAATACTTATAAGTGAACTATTCAGGGAAAAAAAAAAAAAAAGTGTGTGCATGTCTGATTCCAGTGTTCAAAGATGTGCTCCTGAGATGTAATACAGTTGAGGAGTCAGGCATTTTGTAAGGTGGTTACAAAGAGCAAAGCTATTTAGTCTCCCATTAAAACCATGGGACACAACAACAACAACAACAACAAAAATCCCCCAAACAAATAAAACCCGAAAAACCCAAGTCTTCCTTCAGCAAAACCGCTTCTTCGAGCCCAAAAGGAATCTGCAGATGTATACCCCCTGCATGAGAACAAAGCTTCAGTCACTGGAATGCAATGCTATAAAAACAAATACTACAAAGCCTGGTAACAGGGGGATGTCTCACTTGCATATTTTTTTGTGAGCATTTTGGTTTGCAGAGAAGGGGGTCCCCAAAGCATGTGAGCCAGCAGGATCTCTTTGTACTAGGTTGCTGTCTGTTTGGCCAGATGTCTTCCCAACAGTGAGGCAGAAAAACCAGAGCTCTTATTAAAATAAGTCAGGGAAAGGAATGGAAAAAAGCATATGTCCAGTGAAATGAGGCACATTGTGTCCCATCTGATATTTATTAAACATTGATCAAATCAGCAGTGAGAAATGCACGTCATGCGGAAGTGACCCCAGCTCCCTGGGTTTGGAAGTCAGTGACAAATGTCTGGGAGCAGACCAACATTGAAAACACGTGTAGAGGACACAGAGGAGTGTGCTGCACTAAGAACATCATTAACAAATGGAGAAGAGCTGACTTCGGCCAAGAATGCCCTTTTGCAGGTTTTACATTTGTTCTGTCAGTGGGATGTGTGTGTAGGGTCTTTCCCTTTCATTTAGTCTACAGCTTTCTAGATGAAATGTGATACATCTCCTGGAAAAATTCTGCATTTTATGTCAGTCATAACAGCAAGCAGTCTAGTGGATAAAATTGGGGAATTTCTACCAAATTAAAGCCTGAGCATGGGTTCCTTCATGTCTCAACTCACAGCTTTTGTGGTAAATCTGCATGATTTTATGCCAACCTGCTGGGTTTTGTGTAATCACAGTAAGCATTTTTAATTGTCTCCCATTTGTTGTTGCTTAATATTTTGGCTATCACATCTTTTGAGAACAACCTTTGAATAAAAATGTGTCCTCATGACATGGACTAAATGCATCTCCTATATCAGAGCAATCTTATTTGGGCATGATCCTTAAACAAGGTAGTGGGGAAGAATGACAGGGCAAGCTGAAGTCAGGGTGTGTGCTGGGGAATTTGGGGAGCTCTGATTATACTGTAGTTCATCCCTATATAGAGAGGGTTGCATTCCTGGCTTTTGCATATAGCCTAATGTATTTAATTGCTCAGAAAGACATCAGAATGAGTCTTCCAAATATTTTCTTCAAAGGGTACCTATATCTTTAGTATTTTTGTAGTAGATTTTATATGTTTAGTAAACTAGAAAGTCTCATGTTACTAGCAGCAGAGTTCAGCACTACCTGTTTGTGATAAGGAGCAAATATAATTGCTCTGAAAGATTTTACTGTATCCCAGGTAAAAGAAAACAAAGGAGCCTGTTAGAGCTTCCTGGCTTTTCACTCCAGCCCTGGACCTGGGTCATGTTGGATGAGGGTAGCAGGGGTTCATTGGCAATCAGAAGTAGTTTTGGGCTGACAGGCAGAAAGCCCCACTATGGAATGCAGTACACAATTCCAGGCCAGTTAGTTAATGGAATCACTCCAGCCTGTATGATGGTTTTAGTACGATGTGCCTGTGTTATTGATACCAACCGTGCTGGACTGTGAAAGGATGGAGAGGTCTGGCTTTTGTTGGGGTGCTGTTCTGATGTCAGTTTGAAATACACTGAAACAAAAAGTTCCGAAAAGCCAAAGTGCTGTTTTATTGAACCAGAGGTAGAGAGGGTTGAGACAAGTGAAACTAGATCCCTGTGAAGCACTGGAACATATATGATGCTTGATGCTGAACTGCAATACATCCAGTGACATCGGTGAAGTTTCAGCTCGTTACACTACCCAGGAAGCCAGAGTACAGTGACAGAAAGCTGGTCATGTCATAAAATGAGTAATCTTACTATGAGACATCTATCAAGTGAAACTTTTCATTGTGCAATTGCTGCCAAAAGCTTTGTTTTTACTTCTGCCTTTCTCTGTGTTTTGTACCTCTGCAATCTATTATTTTTCCCAGATAAGCATCTAGGCCTACTTCAATTAACATTAAAATAGGGAGGATCAAGCTTTCTGTTTGTCTGTGTGTTTAGAAAGTGAATGTGATGTGAGTTTTGCCCCGAGCTTGTTTTTGGATATGTGGGACTTTCAAAGACAACCAAATTGGAATCTGAATTTTAGACCTTTCTGAGAAGGAACCTTGCATTTAGAGCACAGGGGCTCAATGAGCCCATTAGTACTGGCTAAGACCACCAATATGGTGCTCCAGACACCACCAAGTTCCCACTGTGAAATCATTTCAGTCTCCAAATACCTATTGCAAACCTTTAGAAAACTGCACTTTCCCTTTCCTGCTTTTTCCGCAGTTAGAGCTTCCTCACCAGCAAACTCCTTGAGACTGCAAACCAAAGAAAGCAAGTCAGCCCATGCATCACGATCCATAAGCAAACCTGACTACTGAATTATGGACCCTTCACCTTTTTTTTTTTTTTTTTGTGGTGCAGGAGTTACCACCCTTCCAAATCCAAGTCACCAATAAGTGGGCTATGCCACTGCCTGTCTCTGTGCCAGCTCCATCCCTTCCCACCCCACAGGCAGAAGAGAAGCCTTTACTCTCTGGAATTTATGTTCTTGAGTTTATGCTTACAAGCCTTTGTCTCATTTTCCCATAATGTTCTTGAAAAAAGAACCAGATGTTCCCAGCTGGTCTTATACCTAAACCACACGAACTCAAATCTATGACATCTCTTTCATCACATGGCAACAGAATGTGACGTCACACCTGAAAAGTTTAGAAAAAACATATGATGATGTGATGTAAGGTGGAAAAGACCTGCAAAAGATGCATTTCTGCCTTACCCACAGCGAGTATATGTGCAGAGAGGATTGAAGAAAATGCCCTGTCAAATAAACTTTGTATAAATCCTCTTCCTCAGATGCTCCAATATGGTAATCCGTCCTTCTTCAAGTACCTTAGGTTACAGGAAGCCATTGGAAAATGTCATTGGAGAGAGAAATGCAGTTGACCTGATTCATTATGTTGGTCACCCATCCTTCTTGAACTCAGGGGAAGTGGCTTGTGCTTTTCTCTTAAAAAAAAAAAAAAAGAAAAATAAAAAACCACTCTGCAGAAGGTCGTGAGTTTGGAAAAGTAAAATCATCTGTGTGTTAGGCCTCAGGGGAAATATAAGTTACTCATAAAAAGCTACAGAGCAAGTTTTGATTAGTTAAGTAATCTGGTACATAGAATTTATTAGAGCTTAAAGCTTTCCTGTGGGACTCCCCTAATAGTACACAAATAGAGTGAAATATCAAAGAAATGCATTTTCTGACAGACACAGAAAGTTACGTTAATCCTGGCCTGCTTAACGCACCTTGGAAAGACGGATAAATCCCGTCTGTTTCTTCCAGCACATCGGTCCAGTTTTCAGGTTTTCACACATTTGTGCTTCTGATTAATAATCCATGCTCCCAACACTCTTGAGCTATTCCCGAGGAGCACAAAAGAGGAAAATTGCTTCCCTAACAGAGGAAAAGTGCTTCCCTAATAGACTCAAAGATACCAAGCTGTTCTGGAAAAAAGTTTAAATTTAGAATAGCATAGATCTGTTTTCTTTCATCAATTTGAGGCTGTTTTTCTTAAGCTTGTCCACAAAGAGAAATTCACCAGCACTTTTTCTGTGGATGAACAGATCACTGTATCAATGAAGCACCCCTTCTTTTCTGTGAAAATAGTGTCCTCCAAAACCCCCCAAAAATATGCAAGTCTCTCTCATTATGGAAAGTGTTTGCATGGTGGTGATTGTTACAAAGCAGAACTACTCCTACCAGTTTTTCACAATGTTCTTTTATTTCTGTGGGTTTTTTTCTGCCAGAACATTCGTTGTGTCCTATTGCCCCACAGGGATACCAAATGCTAAGAAAGAGCTGCTGTAGTGTGATTCCTGACAGAGGAGATGCTAATAAAGGTTTTATTTCCAAAACTCACCATAGTCTTGTTAGCACAATCAGAAAACAGCCACCTCTCAGGAAAGCCAGAGGTTGTCCAGTGAAGCAGAACCTACTTCTCTTACACATGCTAAAATCCCAAAGTGATTGTTTCACTGAACAGATGTTCTAACCACCATGATTTTTTATCCTGGCAGCATAGGCAAATAGGCACCATATGTAAACGTCATCTGCTGAGATAAATAATTTGCTCTTCAGAAAACAGAGGCAAGGAGATGGGGAGAAAAACCCAGCAATGTGTTCTTTGCAATTGTTTTAAATTTCTTTAAATTTTCTGTTGCAGGTATTCAGGAGGGGAGCCAATGTACCAAGTGTAAAAATAACTGGGCACTGAAGTTCTCCATCATCTTATTATACATTTTATGTGCCCTGTTAACAATCACAGTAGCCATTCTGGGATACAAAGGTATGTATGCATTGTGACCAACATTTCAGTCAAGTGTCCAAACACATTGTCACTTACTAGCTAGGAATTTGTCACATTTTACCCTAAATATCAGTACTTGGACCATGCTGGCTTTTTGTATGTACATAACAACAAACTGCAACCTTAGAATTTCACTTTCAAATAACTATGACATTTTTAAACCAGATTAGACATTTGAAAGGAAGGTTAAAACAAAATAATCATTCCTCCACCAAGAAGGAGTACTGGAAGATGCAAAGCTATGTAACAATGCAACAGCCAGGAATATCTTACTATTATGATATTTATCACAGGAACAAAATGTAGTATCAATATTACTTTGAAATATCTGGAAGAAGAAAAATTAAACCAGAAGGTGCCAGTGTATTGACTATCGACAATAATTGTGATGAACAAAGACATTTAGATACTTTTAATAGTAATTTCAATGATTTTGGTAGTTGAACAACCCAGGAATGGAGAGAATTTCATTTGTGCAAGTCATTGGCTGGGTACATTGGGAAACATGGCTTTAAATTCCCATAAACTCTTATCACAAATTAACTGTAGCTACTTAGGCATTTATAGAAATGTTTTGATGTAAATACCTGCTTATTGTGCAGTTACAGCTATAATAAGTTAAATAAATAAGATGTGAATTTCTGGCATGAAAAGGAAAGTGCGCGACATCATTGTGAGCCTTATAACAGGGCATCACAGCTGGTTGCAGAGAAAACCAAGCTAGTTCTAAACTACCTGTCTGAGTATGGCTCCGAGACTAGCTTCAAAACCCCTCCAAGGAGCTGAGTAAATATTCATGTGATTAGCATGCATTGCATCCTGTGCTGCCAACAGCTGCACTCATAGCAGAGCTGACATCACCTCTGGTCCTTTGCCAGGGAAAGAAAAGGAAATTGTAGAAATAGAAAGGATAAATAATTATTTAAGGGGATTTGGCGCAGTTTTGAGTGGGAGAAAATTAAAACTGTTTTGTTTAGGTGGAAGATTTATCCAGGGAAAAGAGAGAATGTGAGGAACAGATAGAGAGATTTAGGTAATCTTGTTTCATGATAAAGCAGACAGAAGGTGGCAAATTCACATCAAATGTAAAAAAAGTGCAGTACATCTATGTGAATACATCTCCTCAAGTAACTGGTCTCTGGAAGTCAGATTTTGAGGGACAAAAAGCAAAAAGCCTTCCAGGATTCAAAAACTTATTCTTGATCTATAAATATAAGATCATTTGGTCAAATGGATTAGGGGAGGCCATTTGCAGCTATAAATCTGCAGAGATCTGCTTACATCAGATGAGAATGGGATCTTTCCAGGAGACTTTGGGAGAAGGAGTTTGTCTTCCTCATTTCAATCTAGTTTTCAAGCTTCTTTCTCTATGGGGACCCCTAGCACCATCTTTTCCCCAGACTTTGCTCTCTTCTTGAGGCTCAAACTTTACTTCACTCATTTCTAAACTTCCTTCTTTGAATGAGCAGTCACTTGTCAGGGATGAGTCTTTCTGTCACAGCAGTACCAAATCACAGCTATCCAGGACAAGGACAAAAGAATTCCCTCTTCCAAAAATAAATGTAAAAGGTATTGTAGGAAGGTGGATAATGCATATCTTGCTCACGGACCCTAAGACATTTTGGTGACCACTGCTCCACTGCTCATCTTGGTGATTGCAACATTTGAATGCAAAGGGAAAGAGGCAGAGAGACAAAAGTCTTGTTGAATCCAAGTAACTTCTGTAACACCAAACAGCAAATGCTCATACTTGAGACATTAATTCTGCCCTTTGTACCTGCAGTTTAAGAGCTTTGACTTCCGGGTACCTACGTGCTAATTTGCAGGGAAAACATAAGTTAGATAAAACCCCAGCTGACAGTACATATTCAAATTAATTACTGCAATAGTTTTGATTGTTGAGAAGGAATTAGTCCTTAAAGAAGACCAAAACTCTGAATAAAAGTATATTGTTCTTGAACTCTCCTCTCTGTATCAGAATTTAGCTTCTCTTTTTTACTGCAATATTACACTGAAAGAAGGAATTCTGCTGGCATCAGGGATTCTTTCAGTCTCTTAGCTAAGTTTCTATTAAATTTGCCTCCCACACTTATGTTTATAAAGCCCAAAACTACTTTTAAAATTTTAATTTCCTACGTCGCATTTAAATATCCTTTGTGATTTAAAATGTTAAAACTACTAATCAGTGGATTAAATATAGCAAGCAAAAAAGTAACTCAATGGGAGGCAAAGTCAACACAGAACAAACTAGTGGTAAAAATTTCATAGTATGTTGGAGAACCCTGAAACCAAAACATGAATGAATAACAAAGAAACAAAAACATGAAGGAATAACGAGGCAAGTTTAGTATTCTTCTGCTTTGAGAAGACAAATTGTTGTTTAAAACACTAATAAAGCAATCTGCAATTTTTGCACATACTTTATTAAATTAAATGAAAAATACAAAGTTAAAATTTTTCTGGCACCAGCCAGTGTCAGATTTGTCTATTGAAGATGAATGTTCTTCCTGTGGCTCATTCCAGTAAAGGCAAGTTTGTAGTTTGAATTTATGGTAGCTTTTATTCTCTAGTCAATCCTTGTTTTTAGGTTTCCATGCCCACCATGACTTTCATCTTCATTCTTTTATCTGTCTCCCAGACATAGTTTGCCTGCCATTACCTGGGGCCAACACATTCTGGTGAAATGGCACATTTTGTCATAGTGGCTTAGATGCAGACAGTCCTCACTGGTCTGGTCAGCATCTATTCGAAATTTGGGCTTCCTTTAGAGGATCTTTGCCACATTTTCCACTGTGTTCTTGTCAGAAAATGAGATGACAATGCAGAGAGACCAAGCTGTGAATTAAGGTGAAGTTAACCAAAGGCAAGTTAAGACATACACAAATGTGCCTTTTCAGAGCGGGCAGATTGTTGGGAGCAGCAGAGTAGCCTTTTGTATGGGATATTACAGCTGATCTGCCTGTTTGCCTTTTTGTGGAGAAGGTGAAAAGTGGCTGTTCAAGTCTGGGGCACTCGCTAGACGCTGACTTCCACTTCTGAGAGTGTTCCATATGCTCACCTACCACTGAAGGCTCCATCCAGAGATGGTGGTGGGAGCTACTACCAGGGAAGGAAAGACATTCCCAATAAGAGGACATCGGTCCATATGACCTCTTTTGACATCAACAGCAACAAAACCCAACTCTGGCCTCTTGCTACTCTCTCTCCCAAATTCATCCTTTCCACTTGCAAGGCAATAGCAAGAAAAGCAAATAAGCTACAACTTGCTTTGGGAAGGAGTTTGGGCAGGGGATCAAGTTCCCCAAACCCATGATTTATTTGACCATGGAGGCTAAGATCCCATCCCAATATAAAGCAAATACATGCATTGGTTTATCTATGGGATGGCAGCTTAGCCCTTGAGCTAACCCTGCAGTCAGGTTTGCAGAGACCAGGTTTGTTTCTGCTGCTGGAGTTCAGTGGTTTGGGCTTTTTTTTTCACTTTGAACAATGAAAATACCATATGCTGTTGTATAATTACTTCTGTTCAGTCTCATTTAACTGCCAGACAACTACTTATCAATAGGATTACTACTATTTTGTTTACATTTGCTTTGGACTCTTCAAGGTTATATTTTAACTCAAGCTTCCAGTGTTCGATTTCATTCAACAATGAAAACATACTTGTTATATGACAGTTTAGTTTTACAAACTTGAGATCTGAAGTACAAACTAGCATTAATTTGGACATCAAAAGGAAGAAATTACATTTTTCTTTTAATTATTGATAATATATATTCATTTGCCAACTCCAAGTGTGTTGCATTGCTGGGGAAACCGTTGAATATTACACTAAAACTGAATTAACAAGAACCGTAGGTGACGTGACATTGCTAGTCAAGGCACAGGTTCAGCAGAAAAACTTGAATTAGGCCTGCTTTTTAAATACAGATTATTTCATAAGGTCCCTCTAAGTGCCCAGAGTCAGCCATCTGTAGTGACCATCTGTAGACAAAGGAGAACACCACAGACTGAACAAGGAGCTGCCTAGAGCCGGAAAGAAAAGCCAAGGCCTTGCTCTCTCTGCATGTGATAGCATATACATGCATCAGTGGAGTGTCAGAAGTAGCTGAAGGATCTTTGTTGATCTGGGCTCCAGCCTGGAAGACAGCAGGGCAGGATAAACAGAGAATCAACTCTGGTTTCATTTAGGAAAAATGGCATATAGCATTTTGACAACTTTAATGGGCAGAAGAACCAGTAAAAAATTAGTGCAGGGAGAAAAATGTTTTCTAAAGCAGAAGATATTGAGCAACTGTCCCTCTGAAAAAGCAAAGCCTTTATTGTAGCCTGGGTCTGGTGTTTAGCAAGCAATCTGTCATCATCTCAAATACAGAAAGTCACAATGACTGCACACACAGTAAAGTCTCTGTTTTACTGACTTGTTAGCAGCCTAGAAAGGAGCAAGCAGGTAATTCATCAAAGGGTGTATGGTCTTTCTGAAGCTCCTGAGACTTTTTTTCTGTTGTAACTCCTCAGTGATGTTCCATCAAATAGTCTTGGTCTGTTTTTCTCATGTTGGTTTTGGGAAAGCAATAAAAGCCTCCAGTGTAACAGTGGTACCCAGAATCAAAAAAAAAAACCAAATGCAAACGTTAATAAAGAAGGAGCACCTGCTGGACTACACTTTAAAGGTCTGGGATTCATGTGGTCACTCATGAGCAGCAAAAGATCCCTAAATTTCACTTCTTGTGAAAACCCAAACCTTTACATAGCAACAATTTTTATAAGACTCTTTCCTAGCTGCAGATCATTTCACAGACAGAAAGACTTGAGGTACTTCTACTCCACACAGGTTTACAGAACCTCAAAACATGGGAAACACTTTATTTCTTCTGTTTGAAAAAAAAGGAGCTGGCACAATAACTCGTGCAGCCTCTCCCAGGGTTGTTACAGACCCATTCTGTTCCCGGTGTAGCAAAAGGACTAAATAATCTCATTATGAGAAGCAATTTCTACCCCTGGTTGTGGCTTGAATGCAAAAGGCTATTAGACAAAGTCTAGTGTGAAAGCTGTAGGCTATCTCTAACCTTGCAAGCATTTCACATTGTTGCCACTGGAAGCCACCCCGGGCTGTTTATTTGTTGCTCTGCTTTTTCCATTCCCGTATTAATTTCATCAAATAATTGAGTGTCTCAGTGACAAGAAAAGTACTCAGGCATTACAAAATAAAGCGCACATCAGTCATAATCTGCACTTCCTGAATGACCATCCTTTCAATCTTAATGAAGCAGAATCATTTCAAGACTGTTTTGAGTGATCTGTACCATTATCAATATGTTTAAACCCCCCCGAAACATTTAGCAGTTACTATCAGTCCTAAGTTTGCTATCCAGGTGGCAACTTTTAATGATGAAAAGGCACAAGAAAAAAAAATTCTTTTTAAGGAGAAATGGTTCATAGCAACATTAAAGGAAGTCTTCTTTCACACATCTGAGCCTTTAGCAATCCATTTTCCTTTGCCACACAGCACTGTGCTTGAAGCATGGAAATACTGTTAAAAGGAAAGGACTTTGTTTGTGAGGAAAACCCACAAAGAGGGATTTCCTCATTCAGGAGAGAGATTTCTCATGGGCAAAAAAAATCATTAGGGACTGCTGGCAGACTGAAGAAGTAGAAGAATTCTGAGTCCACCAGCAAATACGAGCTCATCCTTCCAACATTTCACAGAGCAACAGCAGTGTGTAATGGCAAGCAAGGCAATTTAAAGTGTTTTCTTTTTTTACTGTTTGGTGGTAATGGTGTGGGGTTTTGTTTGCTTTATTCTTTACTAGTCTTTTTTCATAATTTCACTTTTCTTCTTTTCATAACACACTGTTCTCTCTCCCCTAGTTGTAGAAAAAATGGACAATGTGACAGGTGGCCTGGAAACATCCCACAGAAGATACACAGAAAAGCTCACAGAAGTGGAGAGTGATCTGAAGAAATTAGGTAATCTACACGCAAGCAAAGCCCCTTTGTATTGTGGACCTGGGGTGCTCTCCTGGCAGACTGAGGCAGGAAATTTGCCTGAAAAATCTCTGCCTATGACAAGATACAGCACTTCCATTCCAGTTTCTCAAGTACTTGGGAAATTACTTAAAAATAGCTCAGATCAGCTCTACTTAGACGAGCATCTTAAGAATACTTCAAAATGTACAGTTCCCACTGAAGTCACTCTGAAAGCATTTATACTTAAATAAACAGACACTTAAATGTTGCCCTCAGGAGAGAATCTTCTCTGAGGTAGAGATCTAAAACATAACAGTAGTTGTTCTACAGCACATAAAATGAGCACCTGTCACCCAGTCATCTTGATGCTGTTTTAACAATTAAGATTCAAAACTGAAGGCCACTTTGCAAGGTACACAAATAATTAACTATTCAAAATTCTTATGTCTGAGGCAAGTGTATTACTTCCATAAATTGTTTCTTGAGCATCTCAAGGAATACAGGACATAAGATTGTTATCTGTTTGGGTCTCCCAAGTGCTATCAAAATTCTCCATTTTCAGGAGGATGTAAAAAAAAATCATGGATAAAGATTCTACTCTCTAAGTGTACATTTTTACTTTTCTTCCTATACATATAATTTTCATTGTAGAAGTATTAATATACACATACATGCATGTGATTCTTGAAATAAATTTTGACTAGTTTTCTAAACCACATATTGAGATATGTATTTCTAGGAAAACTTCCTTGCTTGCAGCTTGATTGTAAATTTTTACAATATTTTCCCCTCAAAATAGCTGGCTTCTAAAGTATTTGCACACTTCATTTAGTTCAAAGACATGGGGTAATTCAGTGATATGTTCTTTTACTGACACATCTACAGAAGTAAATGTTACACTTTACTTCTGTAAAGATTGCTCATGCAACCTTTGGGATTCTATTTGGGTTATTATATTATGCTGATTAAATTTTCACGACTTGGAGTACCTTCGCTTCTTTCATGACTACACGTTTTTACACACTGCTGGCTGGATGCTCAGTGAGATGCTCAGGATCATCAGTTCCCATTTAAGTGGACTTGCCATGGAGGAAGTTAGGAAAGTCCTGGAGCAGTTTGAGTAGGAGACATAAAAGTAAGAGAGGTGCTGTAGGGCCAGAAGGATAAAAGTGTGTGGTGAGTGGAAGACAGGCCTTCAGGGATTAGCTGCATGTGGACCTGGCAGTTGTCGGAGCTGAGTAAGGAACACAGTATAATTTGAGCTACAGCCAAGAGGTAAACATAGAGTCAGAGCTGAGAAGATCTGGGGGTGAGAGGAGTGGCAGGGAGAGGAACTGTGCTCAGGAAGATGTCCATCCGCAAAAGACTCCATAAACACTTCAGGCTGAAGTCTCACAAGCCATCATATGACATTTGCCATCATGACTCATTCAATCACACCAGACAAAAGCACCATACACAGCTGTATTCACTGTAATTTATGAAAACCATACTGTTCTCTCTTGGCATCATCTGAAATTATGGTCTTCAGACCGTCTAATTCATAAATATAGCTACACATAGATGAGGACGAAAATATATGGACTGTGAGCAGGATAGTGAAGTGACTGAGGTCAAGCAAGGGAGTCTTCCCTGAAAGCAAGTGTTGACTGCTTATTTCCTTGGTTTCTATGTCCTGGATGATAGGCTGTGCAATCTCAAATGCTTTATCATGCTTGGACAAACTTCCAGAAGTATTCCGTAGGGCAATGTAAGCCCAACCAGAGATGTTTCTCAAAGATTAAAGGTTTTGCCTTCCTCAAGCTCAGAACATAAGGAAACAATAATGGCAAAATAAATGTCATTAAAAGCAATAGTAATGTATTAGAGAGAAAACCAGAAATATATCTTATCCTGACATATCTGAAGTAGCCTACTGGGAAAGCTTTTGTCCCTAATCCAGATTCCTTTAAAATAAGTATCAGAACTTACTTAAAGCTAAACCAAAGATTTTAAAAATTGGAACTATATGTACTAAATCACAATGAAGGTATTCCACTTGCAATGAAAAGAAAGAGGAAAACATGAACAGTTAAAATAAACTTCTGAGCTTTCAGCAAAATCCAGTTGTAACTTCAAAACCTACACTTCCTGATACCTGTTTAATGTTTTGAATTCTGTTTCCCATTCAGTTTTCATTCAGAGCACAGCATTCTTGATTGCATATACTCATGAGTTTCTAACCATATTTTTTCCCATTCATGATGACAGAATCACCGTTTTGTTCTCCTCAGCAAAACACAAGGTCTCCATCAATTCCTCTTTGATTTTTTGGGGTTTTTTTCTCTGTCTAGAGGCAGAACTTTGCTTAGTGGTTTCTCTTTTCTGGAAAAGATGGCATAAAAGTTCTACTGAACAGTTTGACAACCTGACTGTTCTTAAAATACACTGTGTTGTTTTATACTGTGTTACAAAAAAAATCCCTAAAGCCGTTCTTTTTTTTTTTTTTTTTTTTTTTTTTTTTTTCCTGTACAACAGATGACCAAGCTGGACAAAAAGCCTTGAATACTAACACTGAACTGTCCAGCTTCAGATCTGACATTCTGGCTCTTCGTCAGCAGCTTCATGACATTGCAGAGAAAACTAGCAGAAACAAAGACACACTGGAGAAGCTGCAAGAGACTGGAAATTTATTAGATGATAGACAGAACCAAATGAAAAGTGCCTTAGATAGTAACTCTTTCATGATCATCAGTGTCAATAAGACTCTCCAGGCATATACTGGCTATATCAACAATCTCCAACAAGACACAAGTAATATACAAGCAAATCTGCAAAGCCAAGAGCATTCTCATAACGTGGTCATCATGAGCCTTAACAACTTAAACCTGACTCAAATACAGCAAAGAAATCTTATCAGTGTCTTACAGAAGTCAATGGAAGATACAAGCTCGGCTATTATAAGAATCAAGAATGACTTTCAAAATCTGCAGCAGGTTGTCCTTCAGGCCCGGAAGGATACTGACTGGCTTAAGGAGAAAGTACACAATTTACAGGCTTTGGCTGCCAACAATTCAGCAATGGCAAAAGCCAACAATGATACACTTGAAGACATGAACAATCAGCTCAGCTCCTTCAGTGGGCAGATGGAGAATATCACCACAATTGCCCAAGCCAATGAACAAAGTCTAAAAGATCTCCAGGAACAGCATAAAGGAGATGAAAACAGAACTGCTGCCAAATTCAGCCATCTAGAAGAAAGGCTCCAGGTCTTTGAAACCGATATAGTCAATATCATCAGCAACATCAGCTACACTGCTCATCACCTACGGACACTGACGAGCAATCTCAATGAGATCAGGACAACTTGTACGGACACCTTAAGTAAACACTCAGATGAGCTGATTTTTTTGAACAGCACGCTAGCCAATATTCGCATAGACTCTGCATCTCTCAAAGTGCAACAGGATTTGATGAGGTCAAGATTAGATGTTGAAGTTGCCAATTTGTCAGTAATCATGGAAGAAATGAAGCTGGTGGATTCCAAACATGGCCAGCTCATCAAGAACTTCACTATCCTACAAGGTAGGCAGCTTCCCTAATGATGTGTGTGTGCTGAATTCCTGCTTGCATTACTTCTTTAGTTCTGTGGAAGTTAGTGCATGCTGGTACAGAGTCCTGAGGTTTTCCATTATCTAATCCTAAACTTTGGAAATGTACATGTAGCTTGAATTTTCCACACTAATTTTTCTATGCCTTTTTTACATAGATAAAATGGGGATGTTATGAAAGAAGGTTCTGACTTAGCAAAATTTTATTCTGTCTGACTGACTGACTGGATCTGGTTTTGATTTAGTTTCTAAAATAAGTGAGTGAAGGTGTGGAACCTCAAGAAACCAATCCCCAGTAAAGAGGAAATGGCTAAAAAATATATGTTGGACTATTCCCAGGAAGGTCCACCCTTACTGAAAAACAAGTTGCTATTTCACTTTAAGCCAGTTGTTAGTCTGCCAGAAAACATCCTACTTCACTTAGTTTTTAATCCTGGGATACTTTATTTTCTCCAGAAATAAATAGCATCAGGTTTAGGAGGTTTATCCCAGCCAAATATTATCCCAAATGAAAAGAACACTCATATTTCCAATCAGATGTGAACCAGCCTAAACCTCTAATCATAAATATAAATCCATTGCTCCAAATAAACTAAAGCTGCATTAGAGCCAAGATTACATGTCAGTAACCTTAACCATTCTCATTTCAACCAGGTTTAAATGATTCCAGCTTGGAAATCTATCTCTGGAGGAGTTTGAATTATGTAGATTTGTACCAGGGGTGGGAAGATACTGAGGGATTTGATTATCCATGAACAGAATCCCAAATAGTTTTGTTGTTTATTGCTGTCACAGTATTGTCATTTCCTGTCATGGGTTATCGTTCCCTGTCTTGTTAGAGCTGGCCAATTTGCAACTTCTGGTCTATCCCACAGTTAGCCTTTTGCTTGCTATCTGTCATTTTTTCTCTTTTTGACACCCTGTTATTGACAGACCAACAAACAGGATCAGGAGAAAGAGTCCTGGGACTAAGAGCAGAGAGATGAGACCAGAAGGAGAAGGGAGCATGGCCAAGTAAGGGAACAGGACCACCAACGCATAGGACTGGTGCACTAGTATAGACTAGTGCACAGAGTTTTGCAGGGACTGGCACCTTGGCTGGTCACCTGGGGCATAGTGTCACTGTCCAGTTCACATGGCTGGGTGTATCAGAGTCTTTTCTGTATCCTGTATTTTGTGGAGGTCAAGGAAAGGACAACGGTATATAGGATTTGGAAAGCAGCTGCACTATTACAAGCACTGATGAAAGCAGCTGTTAGCCCGGTTTCTCTGTTATTAAATATCCAGTGGCGCTGGTCTGAGATGTATTAAACAAGCCCACCCCACGTGGGCTTTTTGTTTTGCTTTCTGTGCATATCCCCACTTTGCATGCTTACATTGTTTCAGGCCCTCCTGGTCCAAGGGGACCTAAAGGTGACAGAGGCCCTCAAGGTCCTCTTGGCCCCGCTGGCCTAAAAGGACAAAAAGGAGAGAAAGGAGAGCCCGGACCACCAGGACCTGCAGGGGAGAAGGGCCCACCTGGGCCAGCCGGGCCACCAGGAGAAAAAGGTGGGAAAGGCTCAAGAGGATCGCCTGGCTCCAAAGGTCAGAGAGGTTCTCCGGGCAAGACAGGTCTGCCTGGACCAAATGGAGACCCAGGGCCACCAGGGCCACCAGGCAAGGATGGTCCACCAGGGCCTCAAGGCCCACCTGGATTTCAAGGCCTACAAGGAACTGTGGGAAGCCCAGGGTTACCAGGACCACGAGGAATAACTGGACTCCCTGGAGTCCCTGGGCTGCCGGGTCCAAAGGGCCCGCCTGGCCCACCGGGCCCACCGGGGCCGCCAGGTCCAGGGATGCCAATGGCACTACAGAGTGAACCTACGCCCGTACCCGAGGCTAATGGTAAGCCATCAACACACTGCATGCTGTGGATGGGAATGGGTTCCTCCATTTATTACTGACCCTATTACTGCTCTGTTGAGTTACCAGTAACAGGCTTAACATGAAAAAATTCACATCGCAGGTTGTTCTCCCCATTGGAAGAACTACACGGAAAAGTGCTACTACTTTTCAATTGAAAGAGAAATTTTTGAAGAGGCAAAGTTATTCTGTGAAGAGAAAGCATCGCGCTTGGTTATCATCAACAACAAAGAGGAGCAGGTAATTACCTTCTCTTGCTGATTTTCAAGGAGGAAGTTTGAAGTTGTTTAACATGTAGAAACCACAAGACAGTGGAAAACTGAGAGCACCGCGAGTTCATACAGTAGAAGTAAACATATTGATTGACTCATTAGAATTTTGTCCACCCTCTACCTGATCAGCAGCTTCTCCCTATGAAGAAGGGTAGTTTGAGTAGAACTGATACTGACCCTGAAGGTGGTGGGGACAAAGCAGTAAGAAAAGTTGCTGAGAATTGTAGGAGTTTTGAACCTTTAAAGATGGAATCCATTATGCCTTGTGTACTATCAAAGTATTTTTTGCAGCAGTGAATATAATTTAATTTTAAATTATCTGATTTAATACATGCATCCTAGGACTAGTATGACCCAAAAGTATCTTTAATCTAGCCAATAGTTTTTGCTGTCCAAATAGTATTTTTAATACTATTCAACATGGCAGTGGAGATGTCAAGATACAATTCCTTACTCTTAGGGTTTTTTTCAATTTGTGTCTATAAGATATTAGCTGTGGCTTTATGTCAGCCCAATTTTCATGCCTAGCTCTCTCTACCTCATTGCAAACTGAAAGGGATTCTAGTCTGGGCAAGGGGTCCCAAGGCCAACTCCTGAAACATATCTTCAGCTTAGAAAAATATCTCTGGCCCACCCAATTCTAATAATAAGAGGCTTATAAAACCAGTGTAATGTATTGGCCCCAAAAACTCTTGTCCTTGTTATGGACTAAGATCTTTCTTTCACAGCAATGGATAAAAAGACAGATTTTTGGGAAAGGCAGCTTCTGGATTGGACTAACAGATTCAGAGAAGGAAAATGAATGGAGATGGTTGGATGGATCCTTACCAGTTTACACGTACGTAAATAAAAAGCAATGCTGACACTTCTAAAAGCAGCATCTAGAAATTATCTAATGAATCCAGATGGTTGTAGATGCCAATAATTTAATTTGTTACTGAGGGTGCCGGGGTTCTTTCTCTCTGCCTTCTCCATGCACAAGGATTCCTTTCCTTGCCAGAAAGAAAACTGAATGTTGAATGAAAGAATCACATAACTACGCAGCACAGTGTTTCTTGCCAAAACTTTTGCTTCTGACTTTTATTACAAAGTTGAGATGGAAAGCACAGTTTTACTGTTTTGGTTTGAATTTTCCTTATTTGCATTACAACTGGCTATAAATAGAGTACTCATTCTGATAAAAAATGACCAGTCTTTAGATAAAGCCCAAAACCAAGTGGAAAGCATTCAACATAAGGAAAATGCATGAAATGAGGGCGTCTGTGCTTTGGCCAGCTGAGAACTGAATTGGCAGCTTTCCAGGAATCCTAGGGCTACACCTAATTTGTCCTAAATGGAACAGATTGCAACCACCCAAATTTTTAATACTGAGGAGTAGACTAAAGAGTTTATAGATCTGAGCATGCTGTGCTTCAGAAAAACAGGTTACACTCAGTCAGATGTTACAAAATGATTAGCTGTGATCTCATTGGTGTTCATTTAGATGAAAAACATGGAAAAAGTCAGATTCATTTCAAATGAGCCGTAATATTTTCCCCTTTTTTTCCTTTCCCGTTTTCATCTTTCTTCGTCTTCATGTCAGCACTGTGACTGATCCTCCTTAAGGTGCTGCTTTTAGTAGATTTCCACTGCACCATGGTTTTAGGTTCTCTGTCATAACGTCAGAGCTGTTGGTTACAGATTTTTGGAGTATTTCATTACTTCTGGAAAGCTGTTTGTCCTCCCAGGTGCCTGGCTGGACGCTCTATGTCAGGCAGGCATGTTTTTTAGCTGAGCATGGACTGTGTCAGCCAGCAATCACAAACTCCCTTCAACAACCTGTTTCTTCAGGAAAACTGAGCTTTCAGATCCTGAGTTTGGAAGCGTTTCTCACTCGTTAAACCAAAACAGGATGAGGAAACGCTGCAAGATTTTTTTGCTTGCTACATTCAATTTTGCCATCAAAGCTAACAATCTCAAAAGATGTGTGTAAATATACTGTGTGCATTTCTTAAAAGTCAATAGAATTCCCTTCCCATATGAGCACGTGTCCCTCAAACACATGGATCTTTGTTTTTCCTCCCAAGATGCCCACCTTTGGTGCAGTCAGAGGGCTTTGCAGTGAGCAAGGGCAGGCTGTTGGCATCTTGGCATTACCTCTGAGCTTGTGGGCTCTTCTCAGTCCCATCTGCCAGTAGGAATGTGCAGGTTTGGCAGGCTTGGAGCAATGCACTTGGAGCATGGAGCACTCCCACTGTGTGTGCATGTACGCTCAGAAACTAAAATAAAGTTCATTGGTCTAAATTTAGGTCTCTGAGTTTTGGCAGCCGGAGGCTGAATAGATTCCCTTCTCTGTAATACATCTGTTTTCCATTTTCAGCAAGAGTCATGTATTGTTTGTCTCAATGTGTGTTTCCCGTTCAGAACAGATCTCATGATGTTTTCGTTAATTTCTTGTGGTGAAAACCTGCCATGTGTGCTGTGTTGTGCAATCATATCTCTTGCTTTTTTTGTGGAAAGAAACTGGAAAACTGGGCAGCCTGATAACTGGGATCACGGGCATGGGCCAGGGGAAGATTGCGCTGGGTTGATCTATGCTGGGCTCTGGAATGACTTCTACTGTGAAGATGTTAACAATTTCATTTGTGAAAAAGACATGGACAAAGGTAAGCAAGGCCCTTGGTTTGATTATTCCATCTTGCCCATAGTAAATGTCCCGCAGCTAGAGGTGAGATCTTGGCTGAATGCTACAGCAGTGCCTTGTTGAGGAAGAGGAGGAATCATATGTGGAACATTTCTACTCAGATCCAGATGCAAGTGCTGGATCTATTGCACTTGGAAAAAGCAGCCTCGAAGCTGGCTATAGCCATGGAATGCTCAGAATCTTGACCGTTTCCTGTAGGCTTAACACATGCCTAAAATTATGGGCATGATTTGGCACATGGTCCAGATTCTACCCACACTGGAAGCTGCCTTCATAATGTCAGTGGCCACACAACAGGGAAAGCTGGCCTTAGGGTGGCTCAGGAATCAGCCTCCAAAAACCAAAAAGACTTTGTTTTGAGAGTTTGTGCAATAGGAGGCACTTGGTGACTGCTAAGGAGATCTTAAAATTCCCATTACTGCCAGGAGATGTCCCATGGGACTGAGAAGCTGAGTCCATAGGCCATAAGCATCTCATCCGTTGCAGCTGGAGTGAAGGACTCATAAACTGCCAGCGTGGCCAGCAGTCAGCCAGGTGTTTGCCACAGGGCATCTCCTTCTGTTGACACAGGCATTTCTGCAGGAGCAGAGGGCAGGTGGTTCCCATGGCTGCTTAGAGCCCGGCCCCGTCGTCACAGAACGTGGTCAAAGCTGGTGTTTGTGTTCATGGAGGGGCTCTGCCTGAAACGTTATCTCTTCCATACAACCTGTTTAAACATTGCTTTGCCAAGGGTGCCTGGCTCCTCCAGCTGGAAACTTGTCGGTTGAATTTCAGTGAAGGCAGACATAAATGTCAGCTAGAGCCAAAATTACATCCCATCCGTAGTCCCCTAAGACAAAACTAAGTGCTGAACAAGCTTTGTGTGTATAATTCTATTTGGATGTCCGGAGTGAGGGGCCATGTGTAAGTAACAATATGATTTACCCTGGTTTTCCTACATACATTTGTTATTTTAAGAAAACTTTAATGTTTACAAATATTTATCCTCCAGGACTTACAGTATCTGAATATGAGTCTGCTCAAATTTTTTACATACCTTGATCTCTGTAAGTTTTCTTTTTGGAAATTTGTTTAATCTTCACAGGCTTTTTACAGGATTTCTTTTTCTCTTTGTTTTTCTTGTTTTCTCTCATTCTGTAGGGCAAATTCTTGGAGTGTAATAGGCTATAACTTTACAGATACCTTCATATTAAGGAAATTTATGTCAAGAAGAAGAAAATCCTGGGAAAGAGCAACACTGACTTCCAAAATTGAAAAAAATATGAAAACAGAAAAAAGCAAGCACTGAAAACTGATTTAAAAGCATCAAGGAATTCAGCAATAATTCTTCTCCAGCATCCTGTAATTATTTAAGGCCTTTCGACCCTCAGCGTCAAGAAATACTGTTGGACTAATTCTGTTTTAGATTTTCTTCCCAACCAGTAACCACATCCATAAGCAGCTTATGTCTTCTGAGGAAAGACATTCTATCAATCTGAGTAAGACTGTTGGTCACTCATATAGAAAAACATATAAAGCAACTGTGTAAACAGTTGCTTAATTTGCTAAAATCCCAAATGTAGGAAAAATTATACAGATACACGAATATATAGATTTTATATAAATATATATATATAGTCCAACTCTTATCAATAATATGGAATATACTTTTAAGAGCTTTTAAAACTTTGTATTTTTGTACAAAATATTTGCTTTTTACAATTGTTCTCTTTTTTACTGACTTTTTTTACAAATATAGTGCACAGGGGCCAAAGAAAACAATAAAGGTACTAATAATTCATTAAGGTTTGCTGTCAGGCCTAGCTCAGCTATAGGGAAATATTTTTCCAGTTAGAAATATTTTTACTTTCCCAGATGATTTGTTCTGGTTAAATAACTTCTAAAGCAGAATTTAGATAGTGTTTTCCTTACTGTATGCAGTCTAGTCTGCATGTGTAACAATTAAGTTGACTAAGGACTAGATACTCATTATAGCTCTGATCACAGTCAGTGTTTCATCAGGGTACTATGGAAACACCATTTTAATAAAAGCTTTTCCTTCCTTCCTTCCTTCCTTCCTTCCTTCCTTCCTTCCTTCCTTCCTTCCTTCCTTCCTTCCTTCCTTCCTTCCTTCCTTCCTTCCTTCCTTCCTTCCTTCCTTCCTTCCTTCCTTCCTTCCTTCCTTCCTTCCTTCCTTCCTTCCTTCCTTCCTTCCTTCCCTTCCTTCCTTCCTTCCTTCCTTCCTTCCTTCCTTCCTTCCTTCCTTCCTTCCTTCCTTCCTTCCTTCCTTCCTTCCTTCCTTCCTTCCTTCCTTCCTTCCTTCCTTCCTTCCTTCCTTCCTTCCTTCCTTCCTTCCTTCCTTCCTTCCTTCCTTCCTTCCTTCCTTCCTTCCTTCCTTCCTCCTTCCTTCCTTCCTTCCTTCCTTCCTTCCTTCCTTCCTTCCTTCCTTCCTTCCTTCCTTCCTTCCTCCTTCCTTCCTTCCTTCCTTCCCTTCCTTCCTTCCTTCCTTCCTTCCTTCCTTCCTTCCTTCCTTCCTTCCTTCCTTCCTTCCTTCCTTCCTTCCTTCCTTCCTTCCCTTCCTTCCTTCCTTCCTTCCTTCCTTCCTTCCTTCCTTCCTTCCTTCCTTCCTTCCTTCCTTCCTTCCTTCCTTCCTTCCTTCCTTCCTTCCTTCCCTTCCTTCCTTCCTTCCCTTCCTCCCTTCCTTCCTTCCTTCCTTCCTTCCTTCCTCCCTTCCTCCCTTCCTCCCTCCCTTCCTCCCTTCCTCCCTTCCTCCCTTCCTCCCTTCCTCCCACTCAGGAGGGAATTCCATGGAAGTAAATCTCCAATTTTTAATAATCATTTTGAAATGTTTTCATTCCTTCTCCCTTCTTGTAAGGAATTCTACCCCAGTAGTTGCCACACATACTGCAGGTCAAGCCCAGGTGAGAGACTTTATGAAAAGAGAAACAAAGAAGCTGCACACACTGAAATATGTTTGTTTTTAAGACAGATTTCAAGATTTGGTGAGAAAAAACATGCCATACTCAGAAAAGTCTAATAAACTTGCACTTCTCCAGAGTGCTTTGTAAATCGATCTCTTGGTTTTCTTGGACTGGTACTTCTCTCCCAAACAAAAAAGAAAATAAAATATGCTGCAAAGAAGAAAGAGATTATACCATAACCCAGAGAGTTTCCTCCACAGTCCCGTGAGCTGTTGTCTAGGCAGCAATATTGTTTATCAGTAATTTTAAAAATTAGGGGGTTAATTCATTAGCAGAAACCTTGGTATTTGTTTCCAGTTTTTATACCCTTCTCATGGCCACATGCTCACAATGAAGGAAGCTGTTTTGGCTTCTTGGAGAGATGTTTTTCCATTGCCTCCTGACCTGCCATTTACCTTGGCTGAATGCAGATAAGTTTATTGAAATACTCCAGCTCTGTTGGAAAGAGACAAGATTTTGTACTTCAGATTTTCAAATATTGCTCCTAAGATCAATCAATTAAAGACAGCTGTTTCCCTACATCTCCCTCCAGTATTTTAAATTTCAATTTATTTTTTTTTTCAAAATACACAAAATGTTACATTAGGGAATCTGTGCTGTGGGTACAAATTAGACATGAGACAGGAACAACACGAAAATTGGTTTATGTATTACATAAAAAGTTTTATGTATTACAGCTGCAGAAACCCTGTGTCACCATCTTGGAGGCAGGACTTGTCTTCAGACAGTCTGGATTTCATGAGCCTTTTCTTTTTCATAAGGTTTTGAATACAACTTGATTCTGCCATGCACTGTCATGCTGTACCAAGGAGTTGTGTGTAGACACATGCTTTAGTGTTTACATGTATATTTACACATTGTCTGTGGAGATAATGTTAAACTGCTATTTTTGGATAATGAGGTACAAAACTAGTATTTTATGTGCCGAGAGAGCCTCACAAACCCTGATGAGTAGAGCCTTGAAGAGCTACACTGAAGTGGGAGCACTGCTACCTTTGTTTTGAATGTTGCCTTATTTAGGTGAAGTAAGCCTGTTTTGAGCATCTACCACATTAAATTACATTCTTTATGCTTTTTATTGATGTCACAGACTTTTGTCACCAAAAGAAGTGAATGAGAAACCTCTGTTTAAGCCCAAGTTGTATTGCTTCCTTGCCCAGATTTCATCCTTCTCTTCATTCAGCAACAGCAGTGATGGTACATACACTAGATCAGATTATCCAGGAGTTATCTAGTGTCCTCCAGCCAGAGGAATGACAAGCTGAGGACACTGAAAAATGAGACATGACTGGGCTCACACCCTCTGTTCACATACTTGAATCAAATACTGCAGCTGTTAGACAAAACTGGGTGAAGAGGGATGCTGCAGTTGCGTGCCTGACGTGTCCGGTCATCCTTGAAATATGGCCTGAGCAGCCAGGCATGCTGAGACAGACCATCCTTTTGACCTAGTATTCCTGCAGGAAGGAAACAGAGGTGTCCAATGGCAACAAGAATTGAAATCACTGAAACGACCGAGTGTTAAGACAGCTCAGGAACATGTCACAGAAAGGACAGATTGGCAGGAGCGCAAGCAGGACACCAGAATGGGCCAAGAAATTGTCATGAAAGTCAGACCTGCCACTCCTTAATGGGAAAACATCCCCATCAAATCTTTCTGTATGGTTTGAGTAATAATGCAGGTTTTATGGAATGTTTTAAGTGATAGCAAATTATTTTGTCCCAGGTTGAGTTTTGGTTTCCTTCTTATACACAAGCATTGTAGTCATATTGAGCACACATTCCCATCATCCTTCTTGTTTTACATAAAATTAAATGCAAGTTCATATACCCTGGCAAGCACTGGGACTGTTGGAAGAAAAGGAAGGAAAGGCAGAGAAGGTACAAAGTCATTGTGATTTACATTAAGTTCTGGATTTCTTACTGTCATTTCTGACTTGTTTCATTAATTTATTTGGAAATGCCTTCAGCTGATTAGAGCTTATAAATCTCAACTCTCATTTCCTTTGTTGTCTATAATTAATACTTGCAAATGTTCCAATAAAGGAATCACTAAGTGGAGACATGGAAATGAATGTTGTTAACTCTGTGCATGCGTGTGTAACCAAGAGGGATGTGGACCCAGAACATTCATAGGTGTTCAAAATCAAACTGATGAAGCTTTTTTCCATTAAAGCCCTCTTTTTCACTTACACCATCCTGGTTCTGAGCATGGCTGGGGCTATCTTATCCTGTAATTGCAGGTTTCGTGACTTGTTCTTGCAGCACATAGGGGCTAAGAACATGGTTTTGAAGGTCTGATCTGAACAAAACTTTTAAGAAAGGCTGAAGCCCTATGCTGCTTACTGTCCTAGCACACCAAACACCTCAGATGGGCCTCTAGGTGAGGGATGTCCTGAACTAAGCCACATCAGTCCCCACATTAGCCATTATGATAGCTTAAATTGCCTGTTTATAATGGCTGATCTGGTCTTTCTATTCCTCTCACTCTCAGATGGCTGATCTCCTCTTTTAATTTTCTGTTCCTGGCAAGTAGCTACTCTGCTTTTAGCAAGTAGCAGGAGCTGGTGTCTGATCACTGGCAAGGCAAGGAGCTGGTCAGAGGGCAGCCACTGGCTGTGGGAAGAAACTGAGCTGCAAGGAGTAGGGGAAAGGTGGATTCACATGTGAGAATAAAACCACTTTTCCCCAGTGCAGGCTCCTTGCCTAAGAGCACAGCAGCTCACACATCTGTAGCATCCAAAGGGAACAAGTAGTCTCCAGCTCCAGCCTCCAGCCTTGCTTTGTTTTTCCTCCCTCACTTCTGTGGGTGTCTGTGTACCCTGGAGATACTGGCTCCCCCATGAGCTGTCCCTGGAGCAGGCGCCAGGGCTCACCCAGGTGAGGGGCTGGCAGTGGGACACCTGCCCGTGGCTGGCACTCCCCCCAGCTGGGACACCCTGGGCTCCCCAGGGCTTGGGCAGGAGCTGGAGGAGGAGGTTCCCACTGCTTACCCACACCCAGAGATACCTTGGGCATCTATAAATGGGATAGTAAACTGCCTTACAGACAAAACCCTTGCTCCCCAGAAACCAGGCCTTCCTAAAACCAGAGCCTATTTGTTCATTCACCATCTCTACCTCATTTTTTCCGTGCTGTTTAGTGGAAAAAAAACCAAAAAAACAAAAAAACAAAAACAAACAAAAAAAACCAACAAAACTTGGCTAATTTTTTTTTTTAAAGTTCTCTTCTGTTTTTTTTCATATGGTGGAATACGTTTGTTTTTTCTTCCCATCTGGCTCAGAGATGAAAAAAACATTCTTTGATTTCTTTTTCAAAATAAACTCAGTGTAACGCTATGAAGTTTGTGTGGAGATGTTTTGGGGGTTTTTAGACCAAGACAATAAAAGAAAATTACCAGGCAAATAATGCCCTTTTTGGAGAAGATCTTGCATGCCATGACGATTTTCTTACTCAGAGAACTTCCCAGAGGCATGTAAGTATTGCCAGCCCCATTTTGTGACTGGAAGAAAAAGGAGATTTTCAAGAATGTGATTCATTTTGATGTCTCATTTTAGATATTTTATCAGGTAGATGATTTTTCAAAAGTGACTTTTTCCAGTGAAACCAACATTGACATACAGCAAATTACTTTTCGTACACATTAGTTAGGGGAGTGGGCTTTTCAATGCTAAATTAAACAGAGTGGTGTCCTTCCCCCATCACCCTGCACACAGGAGGCAGCCATTTCTGCTGCTGTTTTGGAGAGCAGAACTCAGTGTGATCACAGCAGAAGAGCACCAGCAGAGTAGAGCAAAGTCCTGTGTGGGTAAGAGTTAACACCTGACTCTAAATTACCAAGAGACCCCTTGGTCAGAAACAAGAAGGTTAAAGGACTGCTGAGACCTTTGACTCCTCTGCAGTTCAACTTCAACAAATCTTCCCAAAAACATACCAACTTATACTTTAAAAATAATTAGGGGTTGCTTTATCCCTTTAATAATTTTGGCTGATCTTCAAAAACTTTATTAGGAATCTTCTTTTAATAACCAGTGTGAATGCAATTATGTCCAGTTTAGACACATTTGTTCTGGTTCCAGGGCTGTCCTTTAGCTTAAACAGCATCTCTCCTGGGACTGTCAAGTAATTGTAGTGGTCAGTGTGCAGCCATTCATCTTGAGACACAGTAAGGGGTGGTTGGGAACAAACACATCCCTCTGACCAGCTGGGGAGCCTTGATGACAGAGCCTGGCTCTGATCCCACCATCCAGCCCCACAAGGGATTATCTGAGGACACTCTGGGCATCTCAATGAATGGTGGGAGTTTCCACCATATTCTTTTTTTGTTAGTGTTGCAAGAGAGCAGAGAGCAACAACACGGGTATAAAGGGTGGTTTCCTGCTGAATTAGAGCAGGTTACAAATGCCTGGCTTTTCGTAAGGCAGTAACACATTTTATAAGGCATTTGAAAAATCAGTCTGTGTATCTGAGCTTAAGCATACTTATTCTGGGTTTACACCACAGCAGAATCTAAGTTCAAGTTATACTTAGGTCCTTGTTCTTCAAGAGATTAAAATCTCCAATTCAGAGATTAGTGTGTGACTTCTACTTTTTCTATCTGTTCTGCCAAGGCACAGATCCACAGCTCAGGCATCAGTGTGATTCCAGGCTCAAAGGATTGCTTCCAAATTTCCTGTATTTACAGCCATGTTCCTGCCAGCCCTGCCAGAGGTCCTGCTGATGGAAGCTACAAGTCTGAAATGTGACTTTGGAAGGATTTTGTTTAGGAATCCTTATTCAGAAGTCTGGGCATATTGCAAAGATGACATTTCTTTAATTCCATCTCTATTACCCTCACTCATACAAAACAGATGATGAATTATTTTTCTGAATGGCAACAATGTATTTTTGTCCACTCTGTTTTTTTATGTCAAAATAAAAGCCTGGAAGTGGAAATCAGACAAAGCATCCTTGGCATTGCAGCATCCCACTGTAGCAGGCAAATAATGTTCGTGGATTATTGCCTGTGAGAACAGCACAAACTGCTATCTGAACAACAGACAGCTTCATTTTATCTGCTTGTAGAAGCAAACTTACCTACAGGCACAGCCTTGTCACTGGCCCATCATCTGACAGACTGGGGTAACCTTGCTTTCCTGCTGTGTTTCAAAGAAAGGAGCTAAGAAAGAGAAAAGGTCAAGTGAGAAGAGCTGACGACAGAAGGGGAACAGAGAAAAATAGAAAGGGACAGCTCAGGGAGTAGAAGAAAAAAATCCAGAGAATGATTGAGGAGCATAATGAACCCTGATGTCCCCATCGCGGTTTCTAGTAAGATCAACCACAGAGGAACTCTCTTCTCAGAAACAACATAACAGGGGCAGTGTCGTGGTTCTCGTAATTCCCATTCTCAGCTGTGAAAAGAACACATCCCTGCCTTGCAAGAAAGGCATGTCATTCAGTTGGTGCCTGAAGTCATGAAATACTTTCCCAGCACAAACAAAAATTCCTGGTGGCTCTAGGTCTTCTGGGAGCTGCGTTGAGGTTTTTGTTTTGGTGGTTGGTTGGTTTTTCCTACATGTCCTTTTCCTCCTACACAAGTTTTGACACACAGAATATTTTCTAGTTTTCCATCTGTATTAGAAAACTCAACTTTGGAAGAAAGAACAAAAGCAAGAACATACAGTAGGTCTCCAAGCAACAAAACACTGTCTGCAGTGGAAAATATGTCCACAGCAGTATTTGGACTTGCAGGTCACATTTTTATACTAAATTCTCATTGGTATCAACATTTGAACAGGTGCATTTTATGAAGTCAAACATGGATCTTTAATAAACAAACTTTAATAAACAAGAGCTGCAGAAATGTACACATGCTGAAAAGGGGAATACAAAAAGGAGGTACCTTCATTTTTAAAAAAAGACAGTTGTTGAATTTGAATAACAGAAACACTTCAATTCTAAACACCCTTGAATTTGATTTAATTGGTAGCATTTTAAAATGACCAATCACTGCTTTTCCCCAATTTTTAACTTTAAGATGCAAAAGCTGGGGACTCTCTCAGCAGTCACCAGCTGATGATTTCATTGAAAAAAAACTAATTTCAAAGACACATTGGATCTCTGGATACCATTTTATCCAGATTAGCCATGTCAGGAGTGGGAAGGTGGTCAAAAGTCCAGGTCAGGACTCTTCACTCGCTGAATTAACTCTTTTTGTGGAGAAGGAGAGCAGTTTATTTATTTCAGACATCACCACAAGGTCTCCCAGTCTGCATCCATCTTGTGGCATCTTACATATGAGAAAATTCTAAAAATAAAATAAGGCAAGAAAAACCACAGGCAGAACAGTTGTTGTTCTACCCAGACAAAACTTTGAATTAAAGCCATTATGGTGGACCAGACTCTGCAATTGAAAAGCCATTTACATTTTCAAGTCTGATTCCAACTGCAAATCTTCAGTTATATATATGACAGAATAAAAGACTCTGGCCTCACTGCACTTCTCCCTGGCAAGAGAAAAACCATCTGTACAGCATAGCTTGTGGTTGCTTCAACTCTGTAGGTACAAATTTTTAAAGAACATGGTGATATATTTTTTCATTTCCCTTCCCTTTATTTTAGCATGCAGCAAAATCACGTGCATGGCATTTTTCCCAACCCTGTGGTAGTCGGGACTCTGGCTCAGGAGACTGATGTGTTTTGATTTGCTCTTTTCCCTTAATTTGAGAGGCTACTGCACTATTTCCTTTGTGATCATACCAGCCAGGGTAAAAACCTTGTATGAATATATGGCTGTGAAAGCAGGAACAAGAGCCAGGAATACTGCTCTCTTTCCAAGCACTGAGAGACAGTGAAAATGAGTGTACACCATGTAACAGGCTGCACAAACCCATCTGGAACTGAGTCCCACAGCACTCTGGCCATGCTCTGGGCTACTCACGCCACGGGTATGGGATGAGGAATGACAGTCCTTCCACATGGAGCGCCAAGAGCAAGCTTCCTGGAGCCCAGGCAAGCCTTGTTTTGACAGTTTAATCACCATTTGAGAAGCACATGGCTGTTGTACCACAGTTGATGGAGGCAGCTTCCCCCTTCACTGCTGATGCTGCAGCCAGAGGACACCCATGCTCAAAGACCCCAGATAACACTGGGTCAGCTTTTTTCCAGTGCACATGCAGCATCTTGCAAGGTACAGCCCTAATTTTTGAACATTTTGAAAAAGAAGTTGAAGAAATCAGGTGAAGAAGCTGAAGTTCTGCTGGGAAAATAAAAACAAAAACAAAACCAGAAACGACACCAAACCTAGAACAGATAAATTCTTTGATCATTAGCTAAAATATGTGATAAGTATAGCTTAGGGAAAATAAAGTATTTGTTGTAATTTATTGTCAGTGTAAGCAGGCCTGTCAGGCACTAGGAGGGAGCGCACACCACATAGTTCTCCTTCATATGAGATGAAACATCTGAGAAGATACCAAGTATAATACCTGTGGGAGGACAGAATCAGACCCATTGCTTCTGTTCAAAAGGGATTGCTGCCTGAGAATGAAAAACCAAGAAGAAGGGGTTTATTCAGACATTTATTCCTTGGTGCTTTACTGCTCAGAGCATGGTCACTGGTTGTGTCAGATATGCCACACGTATGAACATCTCAGCCACCCCAGAGAACCTGTGGCATCATTAGGTGACAGCAAAGAGTGCTCACCAACACACCACTAATGCCATCCAGCACCACATACAACCTGGACCTCATTTAGTGTGGTTCATATAATAACAACTATAATGGCACAAACATTAAATTCTAGAGCGTGAAGTGTGTGCACTTGAAAAATATATTAATTGAAACATCAGCTAAAGGACTTTTGAGTTGCCTTCTAATCCTGCAACTAATATATCAGAGCAAATTATGCCATTTACGTGCCAATCAGAGAGAGAAGAAAAAGAAACTTAGAGAGGGCTGTGGTGAGTATAACACTTAACTTCAGAATTTGAATTTAATGGAGCAGCAGTTTTTTCTAGTAGTGCTCATACCATGGTTGTGAGTTTCAAAATAGACTGTCCCATGCCCCTAACTGAATGCCATAGTAGTTTAGGCAACAGAAGTTAGAGGTATCTCAAAGTTTTTCCAGGAAATCAGGTGAAATTTGCCCTATGTTTCAAAAACTCTGTAGCCTGACAACAGAGGATTTACCCAGCAGATGTCCATCCCTCTATTCAAATATTCTCTGCAAATAAAGTCTTTAGAGTCCTTTCTCCGGGGGAGTCAACCAGATTAAATACTGCCACTGTCACACAAGATTTCTGTATGTAGCAATCTGTCACAAAACCAGTTCATTTTTCTTCAAGGCTTGTCAGATTTCTTTTTTACTAAATAAAACAGTAGTTTGCTCTAATAATTAAAGTCTGAGGCTGGCAGAGCTGTAGGAGATATGAGCACTACCATCAATTTTCTTGATGACATTTGGCAAAGATCTAAAGGCCTGGTGTGGTAAATCACTTAAATTTTTGCTTGGCTTTAAACAGATCATTGGTCCTATTCATCAATGCCTAAAAGACTCTTCAGCCCAGTTTCTCTCACTATTCACTACAGATGCTGATGAATTTTTTCAGCCAAAGAACAGTTTTGTGAGTATTCCCACAGAAACACCTGCAAAATATTTTAAGGAAGTTGGCTGAAAGATGGAGTAGAAATACAAACACACAGAAAAAATGCACTAGTTCACAAGATATTTGTAACTGACTAAGGAAAGCCACCCTTTGCCTCATTTACAAAACAGACAGCAGCTGACCAAAAGAATTACTGCTTCTCTTTGCATGAAAGGTCTATACTAAGTAGGTAGACAGAATTCAGGGGGTAGGATTTAAGAACAGGACTCTCTGAGGTCGACTCTATCCCTCTTTTTGTAAAAGCAGCAAAAATGTTGTACTATATCTGTAGAGAAAAGCATGAACTTGCATTGCTGCCATATATACTGCAAAACTGAGGCCTACCAGCCCCTACCTGTGAGAACATGGGCACAGAAGTAATGAGATATGGCAACACTGACTGGTTGCAAACAGTATCACCACTGCTCCAGGAAGATTGATCCCACCACCAGCAACTACCAATTTCCCCTTTGCCAAATGCCCCCAGCTCAAAAAGCTGGGATAAGATTTGTGTGTACTGCTTGCTCTGCTTCAGATGGCCTTTCTTGCAACACATCTTTCTCTGATTTACACTTTTCTCATGTGAAGAAGCCACAGAAATTTTAAAACATTTTTAGATCTACAGCTTCACCAAGAAAATGGCCCTGCCGCCTGCTCTTGAAACAAAAATTACTCTTCCAGACCTGGATTTTAAAGGAAGGCTCCATGTGGCTATATTTAGTCTCTCTAGAGTCTAATAGATACCTGAATAATCTTAGGAACCTTCAGGTGAATACTTTGGAAAATTATTACTGTTCCCCTGGGTAACCCAGGGAAGTAATTTATATGTGAAACTTAAGCAGGTGAGTTATATATAACATAAAACAGTATGATTGATAGAAAGCTGTAGTCAGGTGTTATATTTTGTCATTTGGTACTTTATCTTCAGGTTAGAAACTACACTGTTACCTGAGCATCCCTACTGCTGTGAAGTGCAGGGGCACCTCAGATTACTAATCCTACATAAAAATTCAGGGGAAAATATATTTTGTTTGGTGGACTGACTCTGTGTGTTAGGCAACTCTTTGCACATATTTCTCCACACAATGAGTTCTCTATTTTTTTCTCCCACCTGCTCAGATGGAGTGCAAAACAACATGAAAACAAGGACAAAATGTAACACAATGTCACTTAAATTGGCACTTAGAGTCAAGTGAAAATAAAGAAAGTGAAACTAATTCCAGTGTGTCCTTTCCCTTCAGCTTCTTCCCCAAGAGCCAGCGGAACTTTCATGTATGGTAGTGCATGCTCTCCTTCAGCTGTTTGCCCAGATCCCAAGGTTCAGCAAAGCACAGGAACTTGTCTAGGAATTTTTCTTTGGAGCTACCTCCATGCTTCAATGTATGCTAGCAGACTGTATTATTAATAATGATCTAGTGAAACCTTGATCCTGAATTGTTTTTACGAATCTGTTGCTGTCACGCCTCCGAGCACAAGCTCCAACAACTGGTTTAAAATCCAGATCCATAGCTCAGGGTCTCAGTTTCTTATGCTGCAATACAAACACTCTTGTTTTAATTACATAATTGTGAAATTCCTCAACAATAAAAAGGCCAGTGGCCAGTAACTATGCCAAACTATTAGAATAGTTAGAGAATATAAGTCTCATTATGAAGAATTCAATACCAAATGTGTGAGGAAATTGTTAATATAATGATTGTGAATATGCAAAGAATCCAGACTTGTGAGAGTCTGAGGAATCAGCTAACTAAGGAGAGGAATCACAGTGACATTGCAGGTACTACAGTGTTAGATGTATCTCTTGATACATGCAGTTTGCAATCAGGTTTCATAGTTCTCTGTCTCAGGACCATAACCAAGTCCCAGAAAAAGTGAGAAGGTTGATCAAATTTTTCTTCAGTTTTGTAAGAAGCATCTAAGGTCAGCGGTCATCTGGAAAAGCAACAGATCTCAGATAAATTGAGCAAGTCAATTTAGCCATTACTCCTAGGCTGCAGCCTGCTGAAGAGTAGGTGCGTGCAAGCATCCTGCCAGTATCCTGGTCTGCTCCACTTGCCAGAAGACAGCACAGGTAGGGGAGATCATTAAGTTATTTCTGTCACTGAGATCCATCCCATCTAATTTATGGTACTTAACTGAGTGCCTAAGAGATAAGCATACTTGTCCTAGGCTCTCTGTAAGGGCAACAGACCACCACAGTGTCACTTTCTCACCTAAATCCTGAAACACCCCTTTATTTTATCAGAAGATGTATTCATGAAGGCTGGGATCCTCACTTAGTTCCACACATGGTGGGGATCTGGGCCTTATTGAAGGAACAGAGCTATTTATGAGATCTAAAATTGAACACAAATTAGTAGGTCTTCTACCCCTCGCCTTTCATCTCAGTGCATTGGAGCCTGCCATTCCTACATCTTTTGTAAGAATGATTAAGTTCCAGAGCTTAGCTTCAAGGCTCTTCATAGGAGGGACCCAAGAAACACACAGCCTTACCATTCTGCCCAGTGATGACTAGGGACATCTTTTGAGCAAGTCTCAGAGCCTAAGAGGGCTCTGCTATCAACCAATACCATTTTGCCAACATGGGCATTAGTGTTGTCTTTTTTTTGTTTGTTGTCACTTGGGTTGATTCTCCTGCTGGGAGACTAGAGAGGACTTTCCATTACAGTCTCAGCAACCTGCTTACCACATGTTTTGGTCACACAGGATATGAGCAGCCCTTGAAAGGAGTTTGGTTGCATCACCATAGCAGGTTGCACCATGGCAATAACACTTGATCTTCTGGACCTGCACTATCTTCTTCCACCTAGAGAAACAGCTCACCTTGGCAAAGGTGTGGATGAATATGCATGTGAGAGCGAGAGTAAACAGCTTTAGGTTTGCTACAAATTGCAATGTTAAAGGACAATGGATCTCTTAATGAGCTTTCCCAGTACTGTATGACAAGCAAGGCTGCCTGGAAAAAGACAGCTTCTAATAGCAGCGAGCACTTGGAGATAACTGACAAAAATGTAAACACTCCACTGATTCCAAGTCTGTTCAGATGTTTTGATTGAACAAGCTATACTTCCAAATGCCCTTCCATACTTCAGTAGGTGAACTGTGTTTTAGTAGTTAGATAGTTGCACTAAAGAAATGTTCAAAACAAGAAAACCTCTGGGGCATTTATATCACGGGAAGGCATATTGATATTGCAGGGATTTTAAAGTGATTGGTTTCTCTAAAGCAATAAGAGTGACTAATTCCCCTTTCAATGAATCCACATATGCTCAGTTCTCAGGTTTTGAAAGGCAGCCAAAGCGACATTCTTTCAGGCCTTAAGTTGATATAAATAAAGTATAACAGAGAGCCCCAATAGCAAAGTTTATCAATGACACATGCCTTAGTTAGAATTTACACACGGACACGGCTGGATTTTTTCACTTTGTCTTCAGATGGCTCTTAAAGAAGATCATCAATTGCTGTAAGCTGGCAGTTTCCAGCCACAATCCATCTGAGAGGGGGACACAAAACCCCCATGCATAGACAATCTAAAATTACATTTAGAGAGCAGGAGGCTGAGATGAAACACAGTCCCTAAAGAGCAAGGTACTTTACAAACTTCCATTTGGGTATGGAGAACTTGTGTGTTTTGCAGTGTTGAAAAAAACCCAATCCAAAACAAAATCCAAACACAGATTTAGTAGAAAGGAACATATTCATAAAGTGAGCTTGTAGATGTGACATGGACAGTTTGCTGCTGGTCCTCCCTATGCTTTTTGGGTTTTTTTTTTCAAATATCTTAATAAAATTGTTAGCTGTAGGCCTTACATATGTTAAGATACTATTCTGAATTTCACTACAGTTTTAAAAATATTTTCCCATTCTTTCTTCACTCTTTGTTAAGGAGAACCAACATGTGAGAACAGCATATAGTGATCATGCAGCAACTGTCCTAGAGGATCCCCTCTTGTAAATTATGCCTTGTGCTGAAGTACAGAAGAGATACAGCAGTGAACAGTGCAACAACTTCCGATATAAAAGCTTCACCCAGATAGTTTGCCTTCTTTGGGGAGATTTTTTTATGGAGTCCTGCTACACAGCCTCAGCAGGGCTTTTCCTGATGCATCTCTGTAGCTTGAAATACAAGAGTAGATTCCTTCTTTTCCTCTTGCCTATGCCTGTCAGAGGTTATTTGGACTGAACTAAACACTGGTGGGGACTATTTCCTCATTAATCAAGCCCCACACAGAGAACTATTGGGCACCCAAATTAAAACATTTGTAGCATGGTGGGTTTCTTCCAAAGCAGACTGAACATTTGAGTTAAAGTGGGCTCTCCCTGCTTTAGCTTCTTTTATTCTTCCAAGGGCTCCTTCTTTCCCTCTCCACTAAGCCCAAGCTCACCCTCCAGGACTCATAACTCTGACCCCTTCTTAGCCCTTACCCCCGCTTCCTTGCCCTTAAGGGTGGGTCATCACACTCCCTCTATTCACCTATTTCTTTCTAGGATTCTCCCTCTCTTGTCTTCTTATTACAACTTGCTTGACTTCTTCCTTATTGCCCCAGTCCTGGATTGCTGGGTACCTTTGCTCTCTCATTTCAAATTTATAGTCAAAGAAAAGCTCATTTTCAAAAGCTTATGATCAGAATTAGCTGCCTATCTCTTCCACTGGCTTTTCTATGGTTTTTTTATGTGTCTGTTTGTACTAGAAGTTCTTTGGGGCAGAGCTGTATTTTTCCTGAATATTGACAAGGAAGGTCAAAAAGAAAATTACAAGGAGGAAAGAATGAGCTTCAGTAGTGAAGGAACCACAGGAACTGAATTTGCAAAAATGGCATCATTTTTCAGTAGCATAATCACGGAACAACAACATTCATATCAGAATTCATTTAGAATTCATATTACTGGCAGATGTGAAAGTAACCCCAGGCACTTGTGGTATAGAAGCATGGGTATCTGGTCCAGAAGATGCCTTCCTGCATTCTTTAATAACTAAGTTTGACATTATAATGCACTCATTAATTAAATTAAAGTGGTTCCATGTCAGACTATGCTCAAAATGAGAGGCACATTGTAAGGAAAATCTAGCTTAAAAAATGTCCAACTAATTCAAGTTCTCTGCTGAAATCACAGTAGTATTGCTAGGTTAGAATCCAAAAAATATTGCTACGTGAGGGGAAGAGCTGTTGATAGCATGGTTTTTGTGAATAGCAGCCAGATTGTGACACCATGCTTCTGAAAAAAAGCCAGATTTCCATAGTATTAGTAGCACACAAATATGAATTTTAGTAAATTCTTTTGGCAAAAAAAAAAAAAAAAAAAAAAAAAAACGACATATTCTCTACATTGGGATAAAACAATATATAGTAAACACTTTTGCAAGGTTTTGACTCTAAGGTCAAATCCCAAGTCTTGGTCATTTAAGGCCTTAGTGGGCCATTTGACAATCATTGCTGTTTGTGACCATATTTCCACCTATCTGCAGATATAAATTGATACAAATAAAGTATAATACCTGGCAGTATTCCAGGAGTTCTATGCCAGCAAGTCCCATGTCCCAGATAAAAGATGAAGAGTAGAAAAATCAGCCATTCTCAGATTCACTTGTGAAGCCGTCTTCTAGGTGAATCCAGGTAAATGAACCCTTCCTAGGCACTCTTACCAAATTATTTTTAAAATGCCACCAAAATACAAAATATATCAGTAAAACATTTCTGCTGTAACTGGTATGAGAGAATGAAATCATATGGCATTTATTCCCCAGCAATTTATTCAATAAATCAAGAGGAAGCCCTGAAAGTATTAAATGCACCAGAACATAATCATGAGATTCAACAAACATAAAAGTGTATGTATATTTTGGTGAAAAGTGTAATATACTAATAAAATGCAGAAAGATTCTCTATTATTCACTTTATTAAAATGTTATTTGAGTTTTCCTGAGGGGCTATGCTTTGTGTTAATCTTTCTTCTCCTTCGTCAGTCCACACATTATTAATTGTACCTCACAGTCAGTAACAAGCTACAGTGACTGGCAGGACGCCACCTTAAAATTAAGTGCCTAAGGTAGGACACCTTGTATTCATCAATGTTTAAAAGATAAAACTGCCTTTGTGCAACTTCCCATGACTGGTGTGGAAATAATAGGTAAGCTAGTTAAACCAGGCTCCTAAGGCAATTTATCCACCTTTCATGCCTGTAGTTCTACACTGGAGGGTGTACAAGGTGGTGGGGAAGGAAGTGGGTTAAGAAGAAAAGCACTTCAGCATGAGGGTTGGAAACTGAGGAGGGAGAGCAAAGCACTAAGCCCTCGTGCTATCACAGATGGGAGGCTTCAGAGTCTCCAGACATGCCCTTCTGCAGAAATGGTAACAGAAATTAAAATGGAAACTCAGATTGGTCTTGGAACAAGATTTTACTCCAAAAGACAGCATCTGGTTGAAGTTTTTTGTAATTCCATCTACACAGCCTCTTGACATATGATAGAACATCTGTTCTAACAACTGACCTCTGAGTACAGAGGTGTCCTGAGATACTGATGCTGTTGACTGTTTTCATCCATCTGAGCTTTCAGCTGGTGATAGCTTTAAATCTGGGCTGAAAAATTATTTTGCTTACAATACTGTTACAGAAAGCAATATTTACTTCTTTTTTCCCCCTTAGCTTCCCACCTACCACATACCAGAAGACACAGCTTTTTCTAATGTACGGCTGTCAAATTTATAATCAGCTATATTAATAATATCACTGACTCCTCTTTATATCCAGGACAATTGCGGCATTTTAATTTACAGGTATGCAGCACTACTGCTCTGATTGAGTTTCTGATCCCCAAAATCAGATTTTGTCTGCCAGCCCAGGGCAGAGTTTGGCACCTCTGTTAAGGAGGTGATGAGGATGGCTCTAAGCGATGTTGTCAGATGTTGCACGGTGACACCACCACGTGGCACGCAGAAGTGCCACGCTGCTGACATTGCTGTTGCAGGGGCGGTCTCTGCTCGGGGTGCACAGCAGCTGCTGGGGCGAGAACTTCTTCAGGCACTGCAGCCTCATCTGTCCACAACGCAACAGGAGCACTACATGGGGATGTAGCCCAGCATTCATCCCCACCTCTCCGTAGGAGAGTAACAAACACCGTTCCAAACAGGAAAAATTCGGTATAGAACAAGAGGTGGCTATAAATCACTATTAAATAACATTGTTCTTCCTCTTTATCTGTTCACACCCCAAGAAAAAAAACTCCTCAGTCATGTTGTACCCATTAACAAATATACTGCACTGCTTTTTTCAGTATATTGGCAGTTCTCTCTGTTCATCCGAAACATTAGTCTTGGCTTAAGGAATATTTCTAGTCAAAAAGGACTCAATTTTCTTTAGCAGTATCTCCTTACTTTCACTTTCTATAATCTTTTTAAAGTTTAAAGCTTTTAAAAATAACCTTAATAACCAATTCACAGAGTTCTTCTTTGGTTCTCTTTCTTACAGCAAGAGATGGGGGCTAGAATAATCTCAAATTGTTCATTTAGAATGGCACTTTATTCAACTGATAATATGATTCCATTTATTAAAGTAAGAGATGAGAAATAGATGGGGGGGGGGGGGGGGAGTCACTTTTCTCCCAAGCCTGAATGAACAACATTCAGCAAGTCTCACGTTCAAAGCAAGTCTCATTCAAAAAAGACAGGTCGTGTGGAGCCTATTTTCAATTTCGTGAAGCCCCTTTCCCCATGGTTTGAAATGAATTGGCATGGCTCTGGCATAGCCCAAGTTTTTTAGGCAGTGTCAAACAATGGCTTCAGTTATAGATGAGGTGACAAACTCTGGGCTGGCAGGGTGACTCCACCTCCCCATAGCGGAGCAGCGCCTGCAACCAGCCACTCAAGCGTGGGTCGAGCTGCCCCTCCGCTGCATCTTCCTTTTCTGGGCAAACACTTCCCTCTCCCGGTACAAAAGTTAACTACAGCCACACCACGCCAAAAATAATGCCCCACATATTCCCATCTATCCTTCCATGCGTTACTTTAAATATTTGCACTTAATAATGACAAAACACTTAATTTTAATATTACTCGCCTATGAAAGGAATATTGGATGTTTGAGCTTTTTCCCACCTTTGAACAAAAGTCTGGCAGTACCTGAGCTTTTGGCCAGACACCAAGGTCCCTTCTACTCCAAACAATTCCATGATTCTCATTCTATGGTCATGATAAATGTAATTTCTGCTGGAAATATTTCTGTCGCCCAGGAGGTATCTGTAGGATATAGCTCAACCTGTAAATTGTCAGCACTGAGGTGATTTTACTGATGATATAAGTAAGTCCCTAACCATTTTTACTTCAGTGAAAATGGTGTCACACTGTTTATCAGGAAAAAAAAATAACCAACAGCTACATCTGTAGAGTCATTTCCACTGTAGCAATAGTGAAACGTGAGAAGTCTGGGCACAAGTCTGATGAGGAGAGGCTGAGGAAGCTGGGGTTGATTAACCTGGAGAAGAGGCTCAGGTTGTTGTTCAAAATAGGTCCTTTCACCTGATATTCAAGAAGCCAATCCACAAGCTGAGTCGAGGTATTTTATTTATTTACAGTCCTGAGCAGAGAGGGCTGCCGAGTAGCAAATCCACAAAGCCAGCACGCTGACTACCAACATGTTTCACTATTTATACATTTTAGCAAACAAAGGCATTAATGTTCACTGGCTACAAGTTACATAGTTCTCTTATTAATTTGTATTCTATCTTCTGTTAGTTAAATAATTCCCTAATTCTCACTCTAATTAGTCTGTATGGTCAGGCCTTCTCCTGAGACCATGAGTCGGTGGTCGCAATCTCCCTGCCAGAATTACCTTTTACCCAGCTCAGCAGATTCCAGCACAGTTGAAGAGTGGGCTTTGTTAATTCCATCCTTATCTCAGGAGTTCTGCCAAACGTTCTGGTGGCCTGTAAATGCTGCGTTCTTTTGTGTCCACTCTCAGTGGCACATCCCCGAGCTTTGTCGACCTCCCCACATCCGAGATCATTGAACCATGTCAAACACTAAACCTTAACAAGCCAATCCTACCGACATGTCATTTACCCTTCTAACACCTGCACATCAAGGGAAGACCTCATCACCCTCGACAACACCTGAGGGGAGGCTGTGGCCAGCTGGGGCTCGGCCTCTTCTCTCCGGCAACAACTGACAGGACAAGAGCAAATGGCCTCAAGTTGTGCCAGGGGAGGTTTAGGCTGGATATCAGGAACAACCGGCTCACTGGAAGGGCTGCCAAGCATTGGAACAGGCTGTCCAGGGAAGCGGCGGAGTCACCACCTCGGGAAGCGTGCGGATGTGGCCGCTGGGGACGCGTTTCGGTGGCGGCCCGGCAGTGCCGGGTTAACGGTCGGACCCCACCGTCCCGGAGGTGCTTCCCAACCCAAAGCTCCGCACGACCCGGCGCTCCCAGGGCCGTCCCGCCGCCAGAGCCGCCGGCGCCCGCGCTCCGCCCTCATCCCGCCGGGGGAGCGGGGCCATGGCGTCATCGGCGCGCGCCCGCAGCGCCGCCCGCCCGGGAACATGTCGCCGCCGCTCTTCAGCCTGCCCGAGGCGCGGCTCCGCTTCACGGTGAGCCTCCCCCGCCTCCCTCCTGCCTTCCCTCCGTCCTTCCAGCCTTCCCTCCATCCCTGCGGCTCGGACCGGGCTACGGAACCCGGCTGTGCCTCGGCGCCTCCGGGCCCGCGGCCCGGCCGGGGCTGCTGCCGGGAGCGGCCCGGGCGCTCCTTATGGAGCGCTGAGCGCGGCCGAGGTGCGGCGGTGCGGGTGTGGGAGTGAGGGCGGGCTGCCGTGTACGCCTTGTACGCCGGCTCGGGGCATCAGTCTTCAGGGTAGCGAAAATTAATGTAAATGACAATGAAAGCGTAGCGTGCCTCCCGCAGCAAAACGTCCGGGCGTGCTGCACTCGCTGCCTCTGCTGAAGGATGCTTTTCCTTTCCCAGAGCTGGGGGGCTCCGTGTGTTCCCAGGCCTCTGGATCCCGGCGTCTGCCAGCCACGTTGTCAGACAAGAGGATGGGATTTGCAGTGAAGTGCTCGAGGCACAAGCACTCGATCCATTAGAGCGATTTTGTAACAGGAAGTCGTAATTTTTAGACCATCTTCTTAGCGGGAGTCATGTGCTTTTACACATCTTCATAAACGCAGGACTTGCAGGGATCCTATGGCAGTTTGCAGGTGACAGAAAATTGGGAGGAGGTGTTAACTCCCTTGAAGACAGGGAGAGGCTTTCAGGCACATGATGTGATTCTTGGGGCTGTCTGTGCAGGGCCAGGAGCTGGACTCGATAATCCTTGTGGGTCCCTTCCGACTGAGAGTGGTCTCTGATCTGTGTCCCAAACCATCATAACCACCTGAAGTTGTGAGTGGAGCGTGTGAGACAATGACAGATACAGTGTTGGTGACAAGAGCGTGATCCTCTGTGTATCATTTAGAAATGCTGCTTTCACCGCACTGTTAGCCCAGGTTTGAGGTATGATGCTCTGCTGGGCTCATGTGCCTAATTTCCCATGTGCTTCTTATTTGCCCTCCCTGTTACAAAGTTCTCTCTGTAAACTATCATATGGTGTGTGGCAGAAGGATTCCTTAGTATTTCTGTCCACTGTCAGAGGAAGGAGGAAGATACTTTTTGTTTTGTGCTTTTCTTAGCTTTTCTTTCTTTGCATTTTGGTAGACATCCACCAGAGAGGCTCTGATTAACAAAAGCATCAAGCCATTGTTGAATGCATTTAACCAGGTTCCTGGAAGGTAAGTAAAGTCCACTTGATTTTTTAAAAAGTGCCTATTTAGATAAGTTTTAGTAATCTTGTGCCTGAGGGTTGTTACTAACTAAGGTGAAATGTTTGCATTTGCAGTGAAAATGAAAAAAAGTGTACCTTGGATCAAGCTTTTAGAGTTGTTGTAGAAGAAGAAATAGTAAGTATTTTAAACTGCTGAAGCTTATCTCTTCTTGAACCTCAAATTTCTATTAGCAGGCTAGTGTATTAATGTAACAACAACTTACTTTAGCATAAGAAAACACTTTATTAAAAACTGGAGCTATGTAATGGTGAGGTAATTGAGATTAAATACAGATGATTCAAGGAGATTGGTAGAATCTTGTATTTTACAGACATAACACTATGGTGAGAGCTGTTGAGCCTTTTCTAGCAGTTTTTTGTAATGCTTATGAAAGTCTGCTACATCTTAAAATTCTAATTCATAAACATGTGTTGTTCAATAACTGTACTTTAAGAGTGGGTGGAAAAGGTAGGTTTGGAGTAGATGTCAGAAAGAAATTCTTCACTGTGAGGGTGGTGAGGCACTGGAACAAGCTGTCCCGAAATGTTGTGGATGCCCCATCCCATGTGGAAGTGATCAAGGTCACGTTGGATGGGGCTAGTGAAAGGTGTCTCTGCCCCTGGCAGGGGGGGTTTGAATACTGAGGTATTTTGGCCTCCTTAAATCAAAACTTATTTTGTGATTTGTTACTTATGTAACAAAGCTGCCTTGTCAGCTGAAAAGAATGATGAAAGGAGTCAAATAATGTATGATCAAATAATATTTGAATTAAGTCTGAATGTGGGATATTAATTTTCAGAGGTAAATTACTCTGTGCATTTGGGTCTTTAGTGGGTGGAAGCAGTCAGGAAATGTTTCATTGTCAATAAAAACTTACTACAGTTAACTGATAGGTCAGATTTCATAGATTGTTTTGAAAAGTTGAATGTCAGTATTTGTTTTAAATATGCCTACTTGGAAACAAGAATTTTAGTTTTGTTAGATACATTATGGTCAGATTGGAGAATTTCAACACTGTTTTCTTTTTTCAGATAAACAAAGCTCCATGTGAGAATCTCCTGGCAATTATTTCTCTTGCTATTAATGGAGTCACAGAAGGTGAGCTTCTTTCTTTCAAGTCTATTGGCAGTTTTAGGGACCATTTAGGGGAATTTTAAAATCTTGATTTATGTGAATCACCTGCTGTGGTTACCTTTGGTGATACATGGCTCTTATGCTAGTGGTTAAGCTTGGGTTTGGGTTGAATTTGGTTATATATGTGACATTTGTGTTGGAATCTCTTTTTTTTTTTTTTTTTTTTTTTTTTTTTTGTTAATAAAGAAAGATGAATGGGTTTGGTTGTAGCATGATTAGCAGTTTCTTTGTCCAGCACTCTAAAGTGATTAGAAGTTTCCCATCATAATTTCAGAGATGAGACCACTGAGGCAGAAAGGTAAAATGACTTGGCAGAGGCAGAAATAATATCTCCTGGGTATCTGTGTTCATCTCCTGTCAGTATATGGCTGTTTGTTAGATTCTTAAATCTGTTTCAGTGACAGATTGTGTCAGACATCAGTGTGCTGTTCTCCTCTGAAGTGGCTTTTGCTCTCTTCCTTTTGTTTATTTGTTCACATTATTCATCAAAAATTGTTTGTTTTAGTAAGTACAGCTTACAAGCTGTATGTTTTATGAGCTGTAGAATAACAAGAACTGTGCTGTGAGGAATGCAGTTCACTGCCTACAGAGCATGGGTGGATGGACTTGGAGCACTGTTTTAGTGGTGCTTGAAAAGGCTCTCAGGCTTCATGGATGTGTGTAGTGGACTAACTGTGGATATAGAAGTCTGAAGGAGTTCACTTTCAGTCTGCAGAAAGATGTGACATCGTTTCAGATTTTGAGGTCATTAGAACAGTGATTTTTTTAATATTTGTTTTATGTTAGTGCAAAGCTTTTGCAAATCCCTTTTGGGTATGTGTAGAAATAGGCTTAATGAAAGTTCACATTTTAGCCCAAGTTTTCTGTTAGGATTTGTAGGAACTCAGAAGAACTTCTTTCTTCTACTTTTTTTCATAAAATGTCCCTCAAGTGTAATGCATCTCTTTGTTTTGTATTTCAGTTCAAATTTGTTAAAATAAAAATTCCCTGTTCCTCATAGGTATTTGCACTGCATCAACTCCTTTTGTGCTTTTGGGGGATGTTCTGGATTGCCTTCCTTTGGATCAGTGTGACAAAATTTTCACTTTTGTGGAGAAAAATGTTGCTACATGGAAATCGGTGGGTATTTTTGCAAAATGTTGCATAGCTTGGCCAAAGCTTTTATCTTCAAGAACCATTTTAATGAACAGAATTTAACTGTGTTTGTTCAGACAGAATTTAACTGTGTTTGTTAACTGTGTTTGACACATAAGTGTCAGGAGCTCCAGAGATAGCACCTACTGTCTCAGTGTTTTCCTAATCTGGATTTTCTGACTAGAACCTCCTCCTGTAGTCATTCAGGCTGGTTTGTTTCAGATAACATTATAGGCCCTGGTATATTCACAAACTGATGTTTGTTGTCAATTCAGGTATCTACCAATTTCTTCTTCCAGTTCACCAGTATTGTGAACTTTACTTATTTGTATAAATCATACATAGAGTTATAAAGGAAATGAGTGTAAAAATTAGTGCATTCCAAGAAAAAAAAAGTGGATGGTATTCTTACAGTTCATTGTCACACATGTTTTTTTTTAATGAAGGCTGGATGTAAATGTGTTTTATGCTTTCTTGGAATTCGTGGGATTTGCCTTTTCATGAAACCTGGCTGTTATGTAAGGGAATACTCAAATTTAGAGTTATCTGTAGGAGTGACTTATACTTACTCCTATCTTGTGATTGGATTAAATCTGCTCAAGAAGGTTTTATGATCTCTTAATGTTCTAACTACCTTTACTCTGTTTCAGAACACATTTTACTCTGCAGGGAAAAATTACTTGCTGCGCATGTGCAATGGTGAGTGGTAGTTTTTCAGGGAGGGGAGAGCGGTATTAAAGAACTTCCTATCTCAGCAAATGAAAACTAGCTTAATAATTTGATTTAAATTCAGATGTGTTCAGTAAGTAATAAAAGTTGCATCACTCTGAACAGATACGTATTCTTGCTTTTAATGTAAAAGTCATTCAGGCCTCAGGGAACTCTCTTCATCAGTTGACATCATTATAGAAGAATATCATTCCTCAGCAATGACAATGCCTGTATCCAAGGTTATATTTGAGTAGGATTCATTCAAATTTATTTTTTATTGGGGTTGAAGGTGTTAGGAGAATTGGCAGAATGCATTTGGAAGCAATATGTCTGGTCAGAGAGAGTCACTGGCATTTGAATTGTACAATTATGAGCTTCCTTTCATTAGCTCTGTAGGTCATGTAATTAGCAAGTCTTGGATTCTGTTACATAAGGAATGAAAAGAGGGATAAATACTAATATCTTTTACTTTTTACAATATTTAGATCTCCTAAGAAGATTATCTAAGTCACAAAACACAGTCTTTTGTGGAAGAATTCAGCTGTTCTTGGCTAGGTTATTTCCACTTTCAGAAAAGTCAGGTGAGATTTTTTGCATTTCATCACACTTAACATCAAGACTAAATAAGCTGAACCTTTAAAGTCTATGATGGTTGCAAACCAAATCCAGTTGGACCAAATCACTTTGTCACTTGCATCCTAGTTCTTGTGTCTGTGACACTGTGACTTTTATTTGCTTTGATTTCAAATGTAAGTTTTGATTGCTCTGAGAATTGAGTATCAGTATTTTATAAACAGACTTGGGAACCTCACAGCTTTTAAGACTTTCTCTTTGTTTTTCACAGGGCTTAACCTACAGAGTCAGTTTAACCTGGAAAATGTCACTGTTTTCAATACCAATGAACATGAGAGCACTCTGGGACAGAAGGTGAAAATTCTTATGTCATTTTTCACTGATTCTGCAGTAAACATGTAAGATTGTTTGCACAAAAAGTGTTTGAGACTGTAGGTTCATCATTTGGTTGTCCCTCTGCCAGACCAAGCTGTTGTTTTGGGATTAGGCATGTTACCTGGAACATTAAGCTGTGCACTCTGAGCGGGAGAAAGATGGGTTTGATTGTGAGGAATGAGCACTGTCACTGTGCAAAGTTTTCCCCACAGTATGCAGAGGACAGAGCTGTCTCTTCAGTTTTTTTTCGGGAGAAGTGAGGCTACCATTGCATTAAGACAGAAATTTGTTGCACATATTACAGTAATAATAGATAAGATAGTTATTATTATTATTACAGTAATAATAAGAGAGATAATAAGAGATGTTTTGAGTTACCAGCTTAGTTTTCTGATCTGATATGTAATTGAATGTTTACAGTAAACAACAGTGTGAGAGCTCTGTGCAAACTGTAGTGGCATTTGTATAAATCTTAAATCATTTTTTCCTTTTTAGCACACCGAGGAGAGGGAAGAAGGAATGGACGTGGAAGAAGGTGAAATGGGAGATGATGAAGCACCAACAAGTTGGTGAGCTGACAGAAATTTAAAAGCTGAAGCAAAACTTTATAAAGTGAAAGGAAAAAAAGCTGTTTGGGAAGAATCTTCAGGTGTTGTGGTCCAAATTCTCCTCATGTTCTGCCCTCTGAAGATTAGATATATCTAATCAGTGAAGACTTCTGGAAGTGTCTTAATTGTTTAAGTTGCCTGAAAGACAGAAATGTACAGATCTGAAAATGTTGTATACCCTGGCTGAGAACCACTCTGGTTTTGGCAGTTTTACAAATTCACTTCACAAAACTTGTGATAAGATGTATTCAGGGATTTTGAGTATATGCTTATGGAGAAAAAAGCTGTGTTCCCCTTCATGCCTCAGATACTGAAAAACTCCTAAGATCCCTTTTGTGTACTATTTTTGCTTTTATGGTGAGAAAGTAACAGAAGACTGAATGGAAAACTCTTACAAGGACAAATTTTGGGTTACAGATTTCTCTGTGACGGTTTACTACTGACTCACTAATTTACTTCCAAAGTGAATAATGTTTTCTGCGGTTGTACATTCTTGAGTGAACTTGCATATAATATATTGCTTTTCAATATGTTTTTTTATTCATTATTTTTTCCACAGTTCCATTCCAATAGATTATAACCTGTATAGAAAATTCTGGTCACTTCAAGATTATTTTAGAAATCCTGTGCAGTGCTATGAGAAGGTGTCATGGAAGACGTTTCTTAAGGTAATCTGAGCTCATGCTTTCAACCATTCAGCCTAAGTAAAGGTCATTGTTTACAGAAGTAGCAGTGACAGCATAAGCTACACATCGGTAACAAATGGGTTGTTTCACTGCACTGATAGCAGATTTACCAAGTATTTTACTGGCTTGGCTTTCAGTCTGCAAAGGTTCAGTATTGTTTTCATGTTTCATTCTGTTTTATAGTACTCAGAAGAAGTTTTGGCTGTTTTCAAAAGTTACAAGTTGGATGACACCCAGGCTTCCCGAAAAAAGCTGGAAGAATTAAAAACAGGAGGAGAACATGTATATTTTGCAAAGTTCCTAACTAGTGAAAAGGTATGTGGTTTCCCTTCCAGAATCCCGGGCTAATTAAGGTTGGAAGGCAATTATGTCTGGTTTAGCCTCCCTGCTCAAAGCTCTCAGCTGGAGCAGTTGATCAGCACTATGTCCAGTTGAGACTCCACAGTTTCTCTGGGTATCCCATTACACTGTTTGGCTACTTTATTTAGATAGATTTATTCTATTCCATTTTCTATTTTATTCTTTGTGGGTTGCCTCTTAATTAATGACTTGGGGGCTTTTATTTCTGGAATAAGAGTCTTCAGTAACGCTGCCATTTGTTTATTGGATTTCATTTCTATTGTTGCCTTTACGAAGATAAGTTAAAAGAGAGTAAATATTTAAAGATCTGTTGCTTTTTTATTGTTGTTTAGCTGATGGATTTACAGCTCAGTGACAGTAACTTCCGTCGTCACATCTTGTTGCAGTACCTAATACTATTTCAGTATCTAAAGGGACAAGTCAAATTTAAAAGGTAATGTGAAAATATTTTGTGTTTTGGGGATGGGGAATTAGGAACTTGGAGATAAACCAAAGTATTTTAAAATAGTTTGCCTACTTACTCTGAAGTTGTGGAACTTGGAACCTTGATTGGTAAATACAGGGTGTGGCTGAAGTTATTTTATAGCAGGAGAGCAGAGGTCTCATTCATTTTGCTGTTCCTCTGCCTGATTCTTTGCCCTCCCGTGCTCTAGTGTTGATTGGCCTTGCTCAGACTTTTGCCATTTACTATACAGTCAAAAATACAATCTGCTCATATTTGCAGAGTATGTTTTCTGCCAAGTTGGTGAGTTGTGGGGTCTCAGAGAAGTAGAGCCCATTAAAACTTGCTTATAGTGAGTGTCAGCCATGAGAGGGAAGGAGACTCTCCTTGGCAGTACCAAGTTAAGACCAGTGCAAGGTAATTATGTGAGGCATCATTTTGAATCTATATTGACTCTGCAGTGTGGCATTGGTTGCTGATTTGTTTTTTCTTCATGTACTGCAGAACTCTGTCTCAAATGGCAAGAAATACCAATGGTGATTGTTGCTTTTATAAATTCATGGGATAGAACCAAACCCCATCTGTTCCTAGTCTCTAACATTATTCTGTAGAAAACCCCATCTCTCTCATTTCCTGTGCCCTGGGCCATATGTGCACATCACAATTAACATTCTTAACAAGGCAGCTGTCTCTCACCTGCTATATATTGCTTTTTGTAAACAGCCCTCAAAGAGCTTTGTAAACTAGGATCATTATCCTAATTCTACAGATTATTTATCAAGGCAGTTTTGTGGCGGAGAAGGAATGGAATTCAGGTCTTCTGAATTCCATTTCAGTCCTTTTGAGGTGACAGTCATCATTTCAATGTTAATGCATTGAAATATTAATTATAAACAGTCACTTATTGGTGGTCAAGGATGGTATGAGATACAAATGGTGTAGTATAACACTTGGTGAGGGTTTTTGAGGTAAATCTTTTTATTGTGCCCATTTGCTGTGTTTTGGGTCCAATATCAAGGTGTGATCTTGACTAACTCCAATGGGCTTCCTATTGGGTGAATCTACACCTTGAAAGTATAATCCCCAAGCACATCTAATTAATGCCACAAACTAATAAATGGTCAGTCCCTGGGACCAGAGCAGATCACATTCAAAGCATTTTCCTCAGATCTCCTCTAAGACCCCTCAGAAGGTACGTAGTATAAATTATGTGTCCTCAGCACATTTTCTGATGTGTTGTTATTTTTTTTTTTTCAATTGCAGTTCAAACTATGTTCTAACAGATGAACAGTCTCTTTGGATTGAAGATACTACAAAAGCAGTCTACCAGGTTGGTACAGTATCTACTCATAAAAATTATATGGAAGAATATTAAACATGTAATATTGTATCTACCACCTTTGAAGCAATAACCACCATTTTTTCTGGAGTTCTTTTATACAATGCAAAAAGTTCACCTTTTTTTCTCCCATTCATAGCTTCTTTCAGAAAATCCTCCAGATGGGGAAAGATTCTCAAAAATGGTAGAGGTGAGTATTTTGATGCCTGCCTGAACAAAATCTATATAGCACATTAAAAAAAAGCAATTTCAGCTTAAACTAGCTTTTGGAACACACCTCTTATATCTGAGGACTTTTACCTCATCCTAGTAAAAAATGGTCTTATAATGTCTTTTTTTTTGGTAGTCATATTTTATCCCATGTTTTCATTAATACTCTTTTCTTCCTTCTTCGGGGGAGAAACGGAGATGTGCCTGTATGTGCAAGTGTACATACAGGACGATGAGTTATTGGAAAGCAAAAAATACTTAAAAGGTTTTGTAGATAGGAGTCCTGTGCCCAAAGACATGGAAATGAAATACAAGTGAAATCAATTAAAACCCAAGAAGTTGTCTTTCTGCTTTTCCTTTTTTCCTATACTTTGATTGCATCTATTTTCTTGTCTAGACCAGGGGAAATAAATCTTCTCCTACAGTTTTTGAAGAGAGGAGTTATGCTATTTTTGAATAAATTAAACCAGTTGCCTAAGATTATACTGATGAGCTTCAAGATAGTAACTGAAACACACAACCTAGAACAAAGTTTTCCCCTTAATTTTAATAGCTCCATTTAAAACTTTGGGGTCAACTCTGAAGGTGCTTATGACCCTAATAATGTGCAGTACTTCCTGTCTTTCGACAGCATATATTAAATACTGAAGAAAACTGGAACTCGTGGAAAAATGAGGGCTGCCCAAGCTTTGTGAAAGAAAGGTAACTGTGTTATGAAACAGAAGCTTTCTGCTGCTTGTTTGAAGTCGTGGTTCCACTTCAGAATCTGGTACCCATGGTGTATATGAGCATTAACCGCTCACACAACTTGGAGATGCATACAGTTGCCTGTCCCTTCAGTGAGTGCAGGCTCTTAGATTTCTGCCAAAAGTTGTAAGGCTTGCAGTGTGTTAGGGAAGAGGTGGTTATGGGTGTGTATGCTCTCAGGAGAGCATTCTTTGTTGACTCAGGACAATATTTTGTGGTACTGAGGATCCAGTGGTCCAGGAGACTGGAGCAGGTTTTGTCGCCCCCTGCTTTCAGCAGACCCTGGATTGAAGTGGGTAGTGCCTGACTTTTCCATATATCCCTTTGGATTGCTTCTAATGAAGCCTTTGGCATTATGGCTTTGGCAGGGCAGCATACCTGGAGTTGGTGTAACAGTTCTCTTATGCAATTTATTTATTAATTTGCCACTTGATGGTGATCACTTACCTTAAAGGAAATGACAATTAGATGGCTTTCACCACTGAAAGTTTCCTGTGTTACTAACTAGTGGCAAAACTTGAACTTTGAGTCCATGTGTCTACTTGACTGTTTTGAGGGGATGACCAAACATTTGTCTTCTGCCCTTCCTCATTGTACACACAGACTGTGGCCTCTGTGGTAAGGAGCATCTGGGTCATTATATCTTTGGAGGTTCTCTTTTATTGGCCACCTCTTCATGACTTAAGCTGTTTGTAAATAAAAGGGAGGGGGGCTGTTAGAGAAATTACTGTTGAAGTGGGATTGTGGGGAAGTACAAGTATGAAATTTGACTTTTATAAATATTCTGTCTCCTTTAGATCTCATCCAGAGTTTCAGCTTGGGTAGGTCTTGCCCTAACCTCAGTGCTCTGGGATCTCCATTCTCTAATCCCATGAAATCAGGTGCAGCTGGGGAAAGAGACCTTGCAACCATGATCCCAGCAGCAGGGTAGATCACATCCTGCTGGCACAATTGTGATTTACTTCCTTCTCTTTAGTGGGACTCTGGTAGACCTTTACATTTTTGAGTGAACTAATTTTGGTGTCTGGCAGAATCCTTTATCGCTACTTTGCCTTCTCTCTCCTTTTCCCCACTTCCTCCTTCCACCCTTAGACTCACTGTCCCTCAGTCCTTTCATTATGATTTAACTTGGCACCATCTCAAGTTGAAAGGTGAAGGTGAAATAGCTTTTTTTGTTCTTGAGATTTTACTGGTTTGGTACTAAAGAGCATCTTTTTTTTTTTTTTTCTTTAGACCTCCTGATTCTAAGCCAATGAGACCTGTGAGGAAGAGGCCAGCTCCAGAGGACTTCTTAGGAAAAGGATCAAACAAAAAAATCCTTATGGGGAAGTATGTTGGGTTCTCTTTCCTTTACAGAATTTCTGGGTTTGGGTTGCTTTGAAGTTGGTTTGAAGGGGTTTTGTGTTTGGGGTTTTTTTCCCCACTGTTTTTTCTGTACAGCAATTTTCAAACATCCTTTCTTTGGAACTGCCGAAGAACAGCCAAAGGATATATCATTCTTTTAAAACTTGCAGTAGGCTTTTTTCCCTTATAACTATTTTTTACAGATCCCTTTAAAACAATCCAGAAGTGTGGCATGGTAGAATGATGAACATAAACAATGTGTGTTTATGCTTTTCTTTTTCAGTGAGGAACTGACCCGCCTTTGGAATTTATGTCCTGATAACATGGAGGCCTGTAAATCTGAGAGTAGGTAGGTAGAAAATGAGTGTGTTATTGTCTAAAGCTAAGTAATCAGCACTCTAATTAGAGAGTTACAAAATTGGCATAAGGACGATGTACAAGATGATCTTAGGTGTGCATTTCACACCTTGAGGGAAGGTGGTTGTATGAATCTTTGCCTTGAAATCTCTTTACAGTTTTCCTCACTTCATTGAGTAATTTTCATTGCTTACTAAAATAAAATCTAAGCTGAAAACTAGATGAAAACTCCCCTTTTGTAGAACATGATTGTATAATTAATTACTTTATATAATGAAGGAAGATTGCCAAGTCTGGCGCTGATGAAGTTAGCATGCTACTTGGCTATGATTTTCAAGCAGGCCTGTGCTTTAAACAATGCTAGATAAGAGGAAATTGGCTACCAGGCATTGTTCCAGCACATACCGTGTTTGTGGGGCAGATGCAGAAAAACACAATTATTGGTTGTCCCTTATGCTTGCACAATTGTAGGAAATGCTTAAAATGTACTCTGCTACACAACTTTCTTTGTTACAGATACCAAAATCTCTTTAGCTCTGCAGACATGATACAGAGTAAGAAAATTTGGAGAAGGAATGGGACAGTTCCCAAAGAGAACTCTGCTATAGTAGTGGCTGTTAAGTCTGGTTGCTTGGGGAGAGGTGCTAGTTGTGCAGATATCCTGGGTGGAGGAATTGCTTTTCTAGAGGTTCAAAGCTTTGCAGAGGAAGTGCTCTCTTTCCTTGTGAGGCTGGGAAGTGCAGGAAGGCCTTTGACACAATACTTGCTTTACTAGGCCAAGGGACGAAGGTGGAGTTGTGTTTGGGACCAAAGCTTTTGGTTCCATCTGTGTGATTGTATTGTGCTGCAATGTCTTTAAATAAAAATAAAATAAAATAAAGACTTTAACAAATGGAGGTAAACAAAGAAAATGCATGCCACAGTAAACCAGAAATAGATCCCATGGCATCCGGATTCAATTGCAAGGTTTTGTTATGGGCTTTGTGACCATACGTGGTCAAGTGAGTGTAGCTTTTTGCTTTGGTTCTTCACACCTCCACTCAAATGGGTTAATACTTCCTTAGCTGTCCCCTTTTTAGATGGCTGTTCTGGGAATAATATGGTAGAACTCAGATGAGTTTTCAAGGTGCTGGCTTTTTTCCAGTAGCCAGTGATGGTGCATGGGGCACTGCTGCCCTGGGCAAAATGCCTTTTTCAAAACAAAATTGAAGTGAATTTATAGACCAGTGTGCTTCACCCCCTGCTCTAGCGTTTTACTAGACTCCCTTGCAGAAGCAGGTGTGTCTCTGTCAGCATTAGGTAGGAGAAATACAGATCATTGCAAGCTTGCTTTGCACCACTGAGAGTCTTGGCTCTCAGTAACCTCCAGCTCTCACGTAGTCTGTGTTTCTTGGGTAGAGTCTTCTCAGCAGCAAACCATCTTGATGGTGTGAAATTTTATTTCTGTTCTGTTTTTAGGTCAGGGTTCCTTTTGTGCTGCTTTGAGTACTTGTCAGAACCAACCACAAGTGGTTCCAAGAGCAGATGGAACTGAGGTGGGGGGTAGCAGGAACAGCCATGTTTTGATGCTGTCAAATAGCACAAAACTAGCAGCCATTTTAGACTTCTGAGTGCTTGTGAGCTGTGCAAATGTTGTTGACAGATGTTGATGCCACCTCTTGGTATGGCAGGAGGTTTAAATGTGTATAATAGGCAGGCAACTGCTGGCACACTCTAGTGGCTATGCAGTAAATAATTTTATAGCAACATGTATCAAACAGTTTCTTTGCTTATTTAAAATTGTTAAATTTGAGTGGGTTGGTTTGGGGTTTGTTTTTTTTTCTTCAGTGGATGAGCTTGAGATGTGTCTGAAGGGACAAAGACTGTCTGTTTTAGAGAAGTTTGTGAAGCATATTAAGTTCCTTATTTGATTTTTTTTAGGGAATATATGCCAACACTGGAGGAATTTTTTGAGGAAGCTATTGAGCAAGCAGACCCTGAAAACATGGTTGAAAATAAGTATAAGTATGTCCATCTTTGCTGTGTTTCACTTGATTTTAATCTGTTTCATGTTTGGATTTTTAAAGAAAACGGACTGTTTTCAGCATTACTAGTATCTGTGTAGGACTCTAGAAATGTACAAAAACTGTTTAAATTTGGACAGAATTGTATTACTAAATGTCTCAAATCTTCCTCTGTGTTTTTATAGATGCTAGACTTTACTAATCAAACTTTTGTTTTATTGTAGGGCTGTGAACAATTCTAACTATGGCTGGAGAGCACTGAGACTTCTGGCACGCAGAAGTCCCCACTTCTTCCAGCCAACAAACCAACAGTTCAAGAGTTTACCTGAATATCTAGAAAACATGGTAATCAAATTAGCCAAGGAGCTGCCTGTAAGTAATATTATCTTATAATAATAAATGCTGAATTCATTAACTTTCTGCTTGTCCCTCTGCAGTCCATTTGGTACAAGGGGACAGAAGGGGCAAAAAAAAAAAAAAAAAAAAAAAAAAAAACAAACCAAACCCAGGAAAAAAGTTTGTACACTAAAGTAAAAATTACAAATAAAATTAGTCTAATCTCTGAAGATCCCAGTAACAATAAACTCAGTAACATTGATTAACCTAGTAACTGTTGAGCCCTGCCTTGTACTCTTGTGAAAGAACACAGGTAGGCAGGAGTATATATTTATATGTATGTGTGTGTGAATATATACACATATATATATTGACCCAGCTGCTTGGGTTCCATTTAGCAGTGCAGACCAATTTTATGGAAGGTATAAGCCAGAATCATGGCTCATGAATATACAGGGATGACAGGCAAAGAGGCAGCATGTGCAGCTGAAGGTGCTGTGATGTTACCAGAGCTTTACAGAAAGGTTTGCCAGAGTTTTTCTATCAGCTCCCTGACTTCTAAAATATGCAAAACAAGAATAAACCTTGTGGAGCTGTAAAATTAAGGCATTAACCCTTTGCTTGGTCGACAGTACAAATTTGAGTCTGGGGAGAGCCTTTCAGATAGCTTTATACACAGTGACAAGAGAGACTGCCAGTGGAGAAGGGGCCCTTTCTACACCTCTGCATTAGCACACAACCCAGCAATGTCTTGCAGATACAAACCCCTGCTTCTCTACTGAGACCTTCCTTTTGTGTAATGGGAGGTCTAAAGGTTGGAGTTTAATATATGGCTGTTTTGTTTGTCCAGCCATCAGAGTTAACTGTATGCTAATTGCAAGTTTAGAGAAAATGTGGGGATTTGAATTTATTGAATGTATTAGGGTATGGCTGTATGCAATATTCCTGATGGTACTACTGTCATGTGCCAGATGCTATGGCAAGAAACAACTGTGTACCTAAGGCCAGTGGCTAAAATGTAGAAAAAGATGAAACCTTTTGGCTGATCAGTAGCTAAATGAGGGAGTGAAAAGTTTGTTGTTTGTATATTTGTTTGCCACCTTCCAGAAGTCTAAAAGTACATAAACTTTGGGGAATTCCCAAGTGTGGAATAAAATTAGTGAATAACAGTAATTATAATCTTTTTAAAAAATGTTCATCAGTAGTGATCTTAAATTTGGTTGGCTGGGGTCTTTTTTAAGCAAGTGTTTAAAGCTCACTATGGAATGCTTAGCTGTTGTTACTATGAAAAGGAATCCTATTATGTCAGTGGATGCTTTTATGAGGTTTAGTTAGTAATATGTTTTATTGGAACTTACTGGTGTTTAGGAGACTGGGGGATTTTTAATTCTCATGTGGGATCATGTCAGGCTTTCCATTCTAACACACATTCCAGAGACAAGTACAGAGCTGTAGAATTTCTCTTTGAACACAAAATTCATCCAGTGATGTTTAGTTCTTTCATTGTAGCCTCCTTCTGAAGAAATAAAAACAGGTGAAGATGACGATGAGGAAGATAATGATGCTTTATTAAAGGAAAACAATGAAAGTAAGATTTGCGTATTCTCCATCTTTTCAGTTTTTCTCTTGATGTGTGTTGCAGAATCTGTATTTTAACATAGTTTCCACAGAGGGACCTGTTGGATTAGCACTTTCACTAGGAGTCTCTTCACATTTTATGCTGTGTGGTCTATGTTGCCAGTGTCACTAGGTGTTCATGGCTGAAATGTCAGCTGTGTAAAAGCCTGTGTGAGTACTCTTCACCCACTTTCCTGTTCTCTCTGCCCTTTAAGCACTGGGATAGCCCCTCCTGGGGTGGTAGTTGTGGGATTTTGTAAAATGGACATATTCCAACTCTGAGATGTTTACTTCCTCTTCATTTAAAATACCTTATAGGCAAAAGTTTCTCTGGGAGAAGAGCACCCTTCCTGACAAACATCATCTCACTCATTTTTCTCCACAATCCATGTGTGTTTGTCTCTTGTCTTAAATCCTGGCATGTCCTTCTCCTAGGTGTCCTTCCCTATCTCCTTTGTCTGTGAATCTGCCCTCTTCCATCCTCATTCATGCCTTCATCTCACAGCACCTTCTCCCTTGTGTGTTGTAACCCTGTGTGCCAGCTCCTGGATCCAGCATGGGCAGATGAGATATGCAGGGCATGGAAGTCAAACACTGGGTACCTGTGGCAGCTTTGTTTCAAGCTTTTTTGTCAGTGGAAAGCCACCTGTGGGCCTCTGTGAATCTCTCTAATGTTGCCCTTTTCCATCCAGCACTTGACCTTCTCCACAGTCTGCTTTGCAATAGTAGGGAAGTTCTTTCCTCTTCAGCTTAATGCTAATTCACACAGCCTTTGTGGTGTCACTGTGTGGGATTTACATCTTCCTTTGAATCTTACCTTAGAGCAACGCTGGCAGAGCCGTGGTCTGCTGTGCTTAGACATAAGGAAAGTGATCTGAGGGCTTTTATTGTTTTGTTGTTCTGCATCTTTTGTCCTTTCCCTCGATATGACTTTACTTCAGATAAATGAGTGTGACTGATAAGTGCTGGAGAGACTTGAAACTTCTATTCCATTCCAACTGTCTCTTCAGGCGGCACAAGAAGAGACTGATTTTTTAATAAGAGATGATTTTTTCATAAAACATCTTTTATTAAAAATAGGAATATGGTTAATTTCTCTGTGTAATTCAATCTTTGGTGTTTTTTTCTTTAAAATTGTGAAATAAACATGGGTGGTAAGCCATAGATAAGCTATGAATGTGCAAACCCATGTGTAATCACTACAGTACTTCACTTCTTAGCAGAGCCTAGTGTTCCATGGTTTTTATGTCAATGCCAGAACAACAGAAAATTCCTTAAAGTACTAACTACACATGAAATTTACTGTCACAGCCCTGTTGCCAATAGGAACATGAGAAAAAGTGGAATTAAACTGGATTTGTTTGTTTGGGTTTGTTTACCTGGGTTGACTTTGAGTGAGGTGACCGAAAAGTTCTAAAATACACACTCTGTATTTTAATGTTATAATTGACTTGTGTTGAAAACTGTAGTCTGCCTGTCAAAATCCTTGTTTTCATTTGGAGGAGGCAGTTCTGATATATTTAAGACTTTAGCACTTCTCTCAGTATAATAGGAGATAACATAAAAAGCAAGATTTTCCTTATTATGGGCATTAAGGGACATTGCTCTGAAACCCAGGTAAACATCTGTAACAATCTGCTCTCAGAGCTCAAGTAGGTTTGGAAAGCTGCAGGAAATGTGTAAGTCAGGCTGTCAGTAAATAAACAGAAGATTTAAAATGGGGCAGATCGGGGAAGATTAATTTGCGGTGTCTGGAGATGTTCCCTGTGTTTCACTGATTCCTTCTCTGTTTTCTCCAGGTCCAGAGGTGCAACGGGACAAAGCCATGACAGGCGAGCAGATCGAGTCCTTTGCGAACAGGCTGGGGGAACAGTGGAAGGCCTTGGCCCCCTACTTGGAGATGAAGGAATCTGATATCCGGCAGATTGAGCTGGACAGCGAGGACGTGAAGATGAGAGCGAAGCAGCTGCTGGTGGCCTGGCAGGATCAGGAGGGCATTCACGCCACCCCTGAGAACCTGATCACGGCGCTGACCAAAGCCGGGCTCGGGGACCTGGCCGAAAGCCTCACCAACGACACCGAAGGCAGCAGCTAACTCGCCTCAGATGCCAACTGACTGACTTGGGGCTGGGGGTGTTGGTAATTGTGACTCTTCTGGTGCTTGCCATTGATAATTGTTACTTTTGTTGCTAGGTAACAGATTTTTGATAGGTATTTTATGTTCAGTAAAGGATATAAAGCTTTTTAATATTACTGTTGGATTGTCCAGATTGTCTGAGAAAAGGGTTAGTTGCCATGGCCTGGAACTAGGAAGCTTCATCTTTGGTGGTAGAACATGAAGGGGAGGATGGAGAGTCCTGGCAGCTTTTGTGGCAGGCTGTGGGACAGTTTGGCACCAGCAGAACTCGGGTTGTTCCCACTGGACAGAGAACTGGCAAGCTCGTTCCTCACAGCAGGGAAGGACTGTTAGTGAAGGACTTTGGAGTCACCCTTTGGGGTGATGGGAGCTGAGGACTGTCAAAACCTACCTGGTAGAGGTAAAATAAGAGGGTTGTGATGTGCTCCAAAGCACAGCACTGACTTCCAGGGAAGTGCTGTCCTGCTCTCCCACTGAAGCAGTGGTTCAGTCAATAATCATGGGATTTCCATGCTGGTTTTCGTTAGTGATTGTTTTTAGCTTCTCATTCTTTGGCTATGTAGGAACATGCCTGAGTATTGGTAAACAAAGAATTTTCTTTTCACAGGTTACTGTGAAGGTTTCATTTTAAGGCCATGGTTGTCTGTAGATCGATACAAGCTGTTTTTCCCTCAAAATGTGAGAGATTTTTGTGGTGTTAAGTGGTAGCTGGCTACAGCTTCTTCTGTGGCTAGTTTGTGTAGTGTTTCTGTCACTGAACTCTTCTCTGTATTTCTTCAGCTATTCAGTCATAGCTGTGAATTCCAGCATGATTAGCTACCCTGGCAAAGGAGAGTTCCTGCCTGCAGAGCCATCGATAAGCCATTGAGTTTTGTGCCTGCTGCCCCACTTTGGACTTAAATGTGATTAGGAATTTGATTAGGGTGCTTCAGTGAAGGTTGGTAGGGGCAGAGATACAGGAAAATTATTGGCGCTAACAGCTCCTGCTGCATGTAGGGGTTGGTAGAAGGTATGAACTTCAACAGTTTCAACTGGTTAAGGGACTTGAGCATATTGTGAGTGGAGCTGTGCAGGTGTGACTGACAACTTCAGTGCTGGGAAGGCTGAGGATGACAGCTGGAGGATGTAGTTCCACAAAGCAGCAACCAGGCACTGACACCATCCCTCCCTCCCCTGTAACAGGATGCAGAAGAAGAATTTAACCCTGGAGGTGTTTCTGTGGCCTGCAGGAACAGAGCCAGTACTGCCTTGGGGGCTTCCTTAATGGGCAGAACTTGCCTTGAAGCATCGTGCCACTTAAAATACAGCCCCAGGCCTTTGGTGTGCTCCCAGGTGAAGCTGTGCAGGGAAGGTGGCACTGGAGTAACAATTGCAAAGCAGAAGAGCTACTTGTGATGGCCACAGCTGATGCCAGTGTCCCCAGGGAAGGGTAAAAGAAGGACCCTTTCCGATCAAGTGAGGCACAGGCAAACTCACCACCCTGCCAACAGAAGTCAAAGTATTTCATATGAACATGGACCAGCTTCTTCCAGAAGGCTCTGGGACACATCAACACTGGGAACCTGTACATCAAGGGGTGAGGGGGTGATGACCTTGATAGTGCTTTTTAGGCTTAGCCAGTGCTGAAAGACTTTTTTTATAGCAGTCACACACATCCAGTTACTGCAGATGGTCCTGTAAGTAAGCAAAGCCCAGTTTTGCAGCCACCACACTGGACTTAGCTACTGAGTAATGAGTAACAGGACAGGAGAGACATCCCTACAGCTTAAAAAAAAAAGTGACTTTATTCCATGACTGCTTTGAGACATTAATCAGTGGTGGCCCAAGAAGTGAAAACAAACACATACTGACTACAGTACCAGGACAGGAGCTGTTTTTAATGGAGACACATTGTTGATCACAATTTATTCTGAAATCATGAGATGCCAGCAACAGAACAGACTGAATCAGCAGGTCAGGCTGGACAAATACTTGATTGTAGCCACAGCTGTCGGCTACGGGCAGCAGCACTGAGTTACACAACAAGGCAACGGTTTCTCTTCTACCTTCCTAACAGAACTGCCAGGTAAGGCAAAGGATGGACAGCTACTGAACTGTGGTATAAACCATGCAAGAGTAACAAATGTGAGAGTAGGTGTGTAATAAATACTTGATGACATTAGAGAAGAAGGAGGAGGAGGAGAGGCTCATTAAAAAAAAAATTATCTTCTGCAAGACATTAAAGCTATTTTAAGTATTGTCACCACCACAGTGGGCAGTCCAGTCCCATAGTGACTAATTGGTACATGGATCAGTTTTAAAACAATATCCCTCTGCACACGAGAAGGTTTGAACAAATTATTTATCCACTTGCTAAAGCTCTGGGGTTAAAGAAGTGATCAGTAATCAACATTTATTTCACACCTAGGCAGAATGGCTAAAACGGAAGACTATTGTTCAGCTGCTTCTTCAACGACTTCAATTCTGCGTGGCCCGTAGAGTAGAACATAAGCTATATGCCAGTCTCCACCCCCAGATAACCTCAGAATGTCTTCAGGTGTAACAATGCTGACTTTGTCATCATCAAATTTAATCCATTCATCTGCAAGGAAACAAGAGCATCATCTGTACCTTAGATGCAGAAAATCTAAGCTTGCTTAACAGCCCCTTTGCTGAAAGGAGCTGTGAAGAGTGGTTAACAGGGCTGCAATTTGTTTATTTTTTTTTACCTTGTTTCCTTTTAACCCAAGACACATAATGCCCAGAGGAACTTGATCTGCCTTGATGAGTTAGCACTGCCTGCAGGTCATAATAGCCGCAATTGTTAGAACCAATATCTGAAGGGGAAAGAAAAAGTAGTTGAGTCCTACTTGAACAGCTGCAGTATTTTTAACAGTTCGCAGACAAAAGATGCATCAGCCAGGCTGCAGCACCATAGGTTTGTGTGCAAAACCCCAGCTACAGCATGGTACAAAACCATTGTGAACTAAAAGCAGCAGCTCTCAGCCAGGAGAGTCTCGGGAAACTGAAGATGTTGTGCATTCTTATGAAATAAATATGTACCCATAAGTATTACTGATGTAATGCACAGGGTGAGTGCTTTGGGCCTTCAAGCTCCAAGCCTCCCCACAACTGAGGCAACACCAGCACCACCACAGCACTTTAAAAAGTCCAGTTTAAGTTTTTGTTTTGATTTCAGCCTTCTACCACACACTGACAAGGCAGCGTGCAAAACAACTGCACATTGCATGCAAATGTCTTTTGATGTGCCTGTCTTCTATTATCACCAGCTTGTCAGATGGATGGCAATTATGCCTTTCACTATCTCAATGTTTTGGTTTACCTAATCTTCCCATTCCTGTCAGTCTTTGAAGATTAATTTTCAAAAGCATTAAAGAGACAGGGTTCTCAAAATAGTCCTACCATCAGGTACACTTAAACACAAGTAAATAGAAAGTTACTTTAAAGTAGATTTGCTTCCCTGTACTCACCATCAGGAAAAGAAAATGGTTCATATTTAACTTCTTTCTGTGCCCCATCACTTTTACTAGACTAAAAAAGAGAGTAAGTTGAATTAATGTGGAACAGTTTAATAAAAGCTCTAGCACAATCACATCAAATCCTAAGTCTCCATTAATTTAAGTACATTTCTAAGTCTAAACATTTTTGTTCAACTTCAAAGAAGTTCATTACTCTGTTTTTAAGTAGACATACAAAAGCCTCATCTGAAGACCAGTTTTAAAGCAAATATATAACCATTTTAGCACATACTGCCTGCAGTGTTCACCCACAAGATTTATGGGTTTGTTTATGAAACAATTCTGCAACTGCAGATTTATTCCTTGATGGGGGCTTGCTAGCAGCAGAAGTGGCAGACTCTCGGTGCCAATGCATTCTGTTCAAAAATAGCACTCTTTCCTTGCTCCCATCTGTGTAAGAGAGGATGCAAGCCTTATCCAAATGTTTAAAAGAATTTGCCAGGAGTTAGGCCAGGAAAAATACCAGCAAACTTTAAAAAAATGGCTAAAACACAACAATTTTAGCTCATTTACTTTTGTCTTCATTAAAGACAAGGAAGCCAGTCTTAGAATTATGTAGACAGGATAAGACATGAAATCATTTTCCAAGTTTTTACAGTGCTGACTTTAAGCTCACTAGTACATGTACTCTAATTTTTACCAGTCAGGCACGTAGCAGTGCCTTGTACGACCCTTTCCAGGTGCTGAGCAGGGAACAGCTTCCTACACCTCACTGAAGAAGGGAGCAGCCAGCGAACAGTAATATTTGAAAAGAATATTCTTTTGTAACTTAAAGAAAAACTTTAGGCATAGCAGTGGTAAACAGAAGCACTACATTGTAATATATTTAATACATGCTGTCTGACTACAGCATTTAATGTTTCTCATCAAGCAAACACACCAAAGCAGATACTGTATTACATGATAATACAGGATAAAAAGATCTAAAGCTCAATACCAAGGAGTTGGCTGTGTAAGAAAATAATGTATTTAGGGACATCAAGTTTTCTCTCGTCCTTATTAGTACCCCAATTTCAGCTGTATGAATTAGTGGAAGTGTCAGGAGACTTACGTTCTTTGGCTGTTGATTTACTTTTTTGTCTTCTAGATCTTTGAATTTTGATCGATAAGAAACCATTTTTTCCTGCAGGTCCGGCGTACACAGCTCATACACATCCAACATAAGAGGAAATTTGACATCCTAGGAAGTAAAAAACATAAAGATTTATTAGCATGATTTGGTACTCCACGTTAAAGCATTCTCCCATGGGAAGACAACACAATCAAATTAAATGCAACCCTCTTGATGGCAACCTTTCCTACTGGGATTCTGGTGACAGAACTTACCAAAAGAGCTACAACGCTTGCACAAAAGAATGTCTAATTCAGTATAAACAAACCACTGTAAATTATTACATTCAGCATAGACTAATAATAAATCAGATTCTTTATTATTAGCTGTCATAATTTCACACTACAGAAATACCTATACAGGCCTAAGGGAAAAGAAAAAAGAGGCAGGCATGTCAAATGACTGTATCCTGGAAAAAATGTTAATTTGTGCTATCCAAACTATCTTCTGAAATAGTTAACATGTACCTTCCATCTTGACTTCCTTTCCTCTTGTAAGGAAGGAGCACCTATCATGATGCTCCTTGGGCAGCCTAAGAGGTCTGTTGGCCACAGCCAACAGAAAGCAAAACCAGAACAATTCAGCTGTTTGCAGCTGGTTCCTGCATTTGTCCATCAGAAAGGCAGACAATTAAAACGACTAATACAGCAAGTGTCTGACAGAATAAACATCTCCCATCAACATTACAACACTGTTCAGAGTTTGAAAGCACGGCCCTCTCCTTAGTTAAACATTCTTCTCAGAACCACTGGTGAGAAAAGACAAAAAAAATCTTGTTTGTTGTCATCCTGTAATATTAGCAGTACTGGGACAAATTCACTTCTGCCCCTCACCTCCTTCCTCAGTCTGCTTGGGTAGTGTAGTTCGCCACACACCATCAAAACTGGAAACAAAACTACTTTTTACTTGAGTAAAGAAACTGCTCTCGGTGTTTTAAAATGCAATTTAAAGGCAAACAATTTAGTAAGTTGTCTTCAAGTCCTTGTTGTCTACCTTAAGTAAAAACTCACAGAAAACATAAAGAGGAATTAAACTTTAATATGCAGAAAACTTACCTTAAGAACTTTTGCATTCACAGATTCTTTCTCTTTGTAAAAAAATCTAACCATCTGAATAGTCAGGTACGCTGGCAAGCGACTAATTTTGGACTATAAAAAAAACAAATTAGGAAAAGCTATTACTTTAGATAATTTAGATATTACTTTTACATTCACAGATCTTTTTTACCTTAAACACTGGTTATCCTAAATTACTGTCTATTCTGGGAATGTATTTGTACACAAACCCACAGGAATAAAACAAGGTCTCCTTTTTTGAAGTTCTGTCTTAAATTTCTTGGTAGTGGATACTCAGACACTTTTATAAACATAAATCACATGGTGTTGCAGCAATAACTTTGTGGTTTGGAACAGAAAACTGACAATTAAAAGAATCATAAAGAGCAACAAAAGTACCACTCACAGATTTGATATAGAGTGCATTTCTCTGCAGCGTTGGAGAGAGTTTGGTGATTTCCTCCTGAAGACGCTGTAACAAGAAAAAGAAGTAACACATGTTCATCATAAAACACAGCTTAGAGAAAAGCACAACAGGGGTAAACAAACCATAAACCAAATCTTGTTCTGCCAGTCTCTTCTGTTGCTGTCAGCCATTACAACACATAAGGTTTTGAAATTCCTTGGCAGAAAGGACCATGCCCATTCATTCCTTCAGCTCCAGGCTCATTCCTGAACCCTGACAACACTGAGTTTCTCTCTGCAGAAAATTTTGCTCCACAGGAGTAGAACTCACAATTGGGTTTTATTAGTAATTGTATCTGGACTTGGTTACAAATGTATCATATCATGCTTGGAACACAACTGAAGAAAATACGAAGTTTCCTGTGAGAAGAATATTTGTACATTTCTCAGCTCTCAGTCTCAAGCAGCCAGAGCTGCATCTAAATTGACAGCTGGCGTCTCCTAACAAAAACTAGCTTGGTTCTTAGTGTTGCAATTGTCTTGCTCCAGGCAATCTAGCATAAAAATTGTAGATTTTTTTTGGCCTGAAAGTGAAGTTTCTTTTTTTATAGTTTTTTTCATTTGTGAGCATTAGCTATTTTAGCCTACTTTTCCTTCTAAATTCTGTTAGGGAAAAAAAAAAAAAAAAAAGAAGACAAAGAGATACAAAGATTATCTGAGGATCATACAACTTGGTTTTAGTCCTGTACAAACCAAATCACTGCCCTAGTCTTACACAGTTAATACAAAGGTTTTGCAGTAGCTCCTCTCCTCCTTTCTACTTCAGACTCCCTAAAAAGCCCTTACAATTTCAAAATATATACATACATAAAAAGCACAGACTACCTTAAGGGGTTCTACTTAAAAAAAGTTAGAGAATGATGTTGTCTGACGGAAAATAACGCCCCCTTCAAAATCTGCAAAATCAAATTTAGTTGTTACATCATCTGGGGGGTTCTTAATTAGGAACCAAAATGCCACCCTACTATCAAGTTGACTTTTGGACCTTTTGGGAACTGATTGCTGCATGAATCATGATACTGCTCAGTCTGGAGTGAAACCCAGCTGAAGAAACAAGTAGCAAACTGCCTTGCACTTGGTTACCTGCATGGGGAAGACCACATCAGGATCAAGATAATGCTCTGCTGAAGTCTGACATTAACATGTAATTCCATCTCACAGCCATCTTCCCAATGAACGCCAAAAAGACAACTGAAACTTTGTAGAGCTTGGAAAGCAGACGTCAATTCCAAGTCACAGATTAAATACACTTAGAATTAAGTGCATTTAGGTCACTTAGAATTTCAACTGAAAAATATGCAGGCCATTTAGAATTTCAATTCAATAAAAGTTGCAATAGCTTACCAATTTTAGTCCTGTAAACAGGTATTTCACTTCTTGATTGATAAAGCAGCTAAGCTGAAGGAGATTCTCCTTTCCTTTAGTTACTTCTTCTTCTTCGGCTTCTGTACATTTCATGCTTCACAAAATTAAGGAAAACCATGATGCACCAAGAGCTGAACTACTGCTCTAGTGAAAAGAACATGCCAAGCAGCACAGCAATTCAGGTAATTCTGTGCTTGTGTAGACAGTACTTTCACTTCTCATAGTACAAAAAATATTTGAAGGAGCCCTTCCTTCAGACCAATCTGTTCCTTTGTGGCTAAGGACAAGGGGCAGCAGGGGCAGACAGCACACCAAAAAAATTAAAATAAGTCTTTGATCACTATTTGAGCTGAGTTCTGCTTTGTCTTTCTTCTCCCCCATCACCATCCAACCCCCAGGACACGGAACACATTAACTGGCTGCCAACAGCCAGCTACAAATCATAAGCAACATTACACTCCATTGTTGCTTATGATTAATAAAGTTCTTCTACTGCTGCAGCTGGCCAGACTTCCTGTTTCTTTCAATATGCAAAGCCTCCTTTTTCTGCCTTGTATCTGTCCTCTTCACTGAAATAAAATTAATTCCTTCATTATTTTCTACACGTTCCTTTTAATTGTTCTGTCTGTCCTCTCCTCTTTTCATACTTCTAGCCCAATGCTTTTCTCTCATCCATCTCCTTCCAACCAGGTATTTTTCTGACTGCAGCTATTCTACAAATGCTGCTGTAATCACACTTTGAAAGTCTGCAACTCTTCTAACAAGTCTTCTTGCTGATACTGGCCTATGCATCATTCCTCTTAACTACACATTCCAAGACTCCCAACTATTTTAAGGACAACAAACATCACAGTAGAGGGAGAGAGATGGAAGATTCTTACCTTAAAGAAGGTCTTTATTCCTCATTACTACCAAGCTGTGAGATACAGTGTCTCATCTAAGGGGATGTTTCCTTTTTTCTTACAAGCAAAATGCACAGTGTATAATTCTTTCTAAAAGTGGTGCTCAGTTTGAGGACAGCCAGGATTTTGGGGTGGAGAAATGGGAAAAGAGCAATACTTGCCATGAGATGTGTGCCCCATGTGGTCATATCCTCTTTTTCTTGCTATAAAGAACCCACTAGAAAGTTGTCGGCTGCACTCATACAACTGTGGACACCTAATTTATTTCTTAAGAAATCAATCAAGTTACCTTTTGTGCATCTTTAGTACACCAGGTATGTCAGCAACACACCCTTACAAGCCAAAAAAACCTATTTAGGACAACAGTTACTTTTAGTTGGATAAAGCATGTCAGCATCCTTGAAAATGGTGAGTACCAATCTTCTCTGGGGAGGAAATGTGCTATTGAAATTCAACAAGTTTTTTTCCTGTAGATTTCCATTACAATTCTTTCTCCCTGCATCATCCTCTCTCTCAAAGCATATCCAATCTTGTAGTTTTGTGTACTCCTGCACAACATCATGACCTCATTCCCCAACCTACACCTTCATTTTCCATACTGTTCTGAACAATGCTTTTCATCCTCCCTGAACCCAACTGCTGAAGTGTGAAATCATTATCGTTTATGTCTTGCCTTAGTCTTTAGGATACGCTGTTTCAAATTCAATGCTGAAGAATTGATCAATTAAACTCTTCTTTTTAGAGGACGCTGCTGTAGCTCCAGAGTCTGTCTGTAAAACAAAATCTCTTATGATGTAACTTTAAACAGAATGTAAATACAGTCTTCTCTACAGACAAAATAACCCCATTTATTTAAATTCTTTAAAGCCTATTCCTTCATCTTTCTATAGGTGCATTTTCTCCTAGTCAGCCAATCTTCTTACACAGCATAAAAGTTTCACAACAAATATGCTTATAACATGCTGTTAAAACCAACCTGAACCCCATTAACAAGCAAGATCAAAAATTCATAAATCTCTGGCCCCCCATCTTAAATCTATCTTAAGTTTCAGGATACTCTTCTAAGGCTCTGCCAAGACTCTCCAGAAAACAGTTTACAGAGAAAAGAGAAAGATGTTCTGGTAAAATCTCGGGAAAAACTTTCAGCAATTTCTTTTATCAGGTTAACAGTTCAAGTTAAAACTGTAGCAAAAAAAGTTCTTATGTGCTGAATTCACAGGTTATCAGGGCCAGCTGCCACATACATGAGAGGCTATCACCACCAGCTTGGTGCAACACTGCCTTACAAAGCCCAGAGGGAAGGGTTTCCTTTAGCACACTCCACAGCATCACTGACAGGACCATGGTAGTATTATGCTGATCAGAGACATCAGAAAGCAATTTTACTATTCCAGACACATGTTAAAGAACTCACAAACAGATAATACTTAACAAAACGAATGTGAAATACTATAAATCCTTATTCTGGTTAGAGTAAGACTACAATTACCTCCATAATTGTATCACCTTCTATGCCTTCCAGCTTCTGCTGTAGTACCCTCATCATCTGCACCCAGCACTCATTGGCATCCTAGGAAGGGAACACAACATTAAATCTGACTACAAGCATTATGATTTAGTAACATTAAACCCATCAAGTATAAAGCCAAACGTGAGGATTACTTAACTAAGAACTTCTCCTAATTCCACCATGCATTTTTGAAACTAGCACTTGATACTACATTCAACTTCTATACAACTTTTCTACAGAAAAAACCACCCCACTTTACTGGGAGTAATTATTTTCACAGGAGAAGAAAAGTCTTAAAATGTTCTTGTTCTCGACTTCCAACATACTATAGAATTTTAAACAATAAGCTAATAATTGGTCTTTACCTGTTGAAGGTACTGGCCTTGATCACCTTTCTCTGCAAACTGTGGGAAGGCCATATGTAAAAACTGCAGAAGAATGATAGGTGGGATACTGGAGGAAGTTTTATCCATGGAATCAAACAAGTCTCTAAGAGCTTGAAGAAAAAGTGAATGCTTTGAGAAGCGAAAAAGCAATTCAAACATGGCAGGAAGTGTAAAAAGAACAGTAAAACAGCAGCAACATTTAAAGAATGATCACTTAACAGTGTCCAATTTGCTCTTTCCAAAGCAGGACCAAATTTTCCAGATGGCATAACAGGTGCACCTATGATCTCCTTTATGAACACAACTTTGAAAGCAAAAATATAGCAATTCTGAGAATTTGACACATATTGCTTTGTCTCTCCTGTCTGCTAACAGGGGGGAAAAAAATTTTGAGCAATTAAGATTTCATTTGGAACACATCTGAGGAACATTTTCACAAGAGAAACCAGAAGGCATTCACAATCTATCCTCTAGAGCAACTTAAGTTTCACCAGCTACTAGGAAAAAAAACTTCAATAAAATATCTAGGAAATACCCATGCTTAAGACCCAGAAAAACAAGTATGTGTATGCATATGTGCAGAGAGCTCATAACTATGTGAAATCTGATGAATGATACTGACTGCATGACAACACACATGGCTTTCTTTTTTGTTCCACACTCTAGCATATATCTTATCTACTCAAGTTACAGCATTTTAAATCCACAGATCGCTTTGAAGGCACCTGTTAATCCTCACAACAATCCTGTGAGGTAGGCAACAATCTGCTTGGTCACTAATTTACAAGTGAAGAGACTAATGAATTGTTCTCTTGAGTAATATTATTGAATATAGGCAAGATTACAGGGAACCAAGGTCAGTTGCTTCCTCTTTCAGAAATGTCTTCACTGACCTTGATAAGAGGTGCAACTGATATGACACAGCAATTAAAAAAAAAATGCCATAAGTGTCATGCAGGAGTTCCTGAACAGCTCAGCACCCAAGAATTATCTACAAATTACTTAAACTATTAAAATTCCTAAGAAGCAGAGCTGTCACCTTAAAAAGAAAACAAGGGACACAAAGTAAAGGTGGTGAAAAGGGGAGGGGCAGGCATGGCTGTATAGAGTAACCATTGAACTTACCACCCCAAAATTCGATCAGCAGGCATACCCACAAACTGGACCTTTCCTTCCTTATATTGTTTTGTTTTTCCTTAAATGGACTGGTAGAAATCCCAGTGTCCTGGCCCAGCATCTTAGTGGGGCAATGAAATAGAGTAAAAAAAGAAAAAGCGGACAAGTAGTACCCTTGTTCAAGTGTAAGGGGTCTAACTAGAGTTCTAGTTAGAGCTTGAAGATACAGGGCCACCGTGAGCTCCCACAGTGTGAGCACCCAGACCACCACAACAAAGAGTAACTTCTGTTTCGAAGACTCTCCTTTCCATTCCAGTTATGAAATCTGGATCTTTAGGGCAAAGGCTAAAAAGCATCAGTTTCCATCCTAACAATAATGCTCAGCCAATAAATAATATTAAAAACACCAATGAAATACATATCCCAGGAGCACCTCAGTATTTTAGCCTACCACTACATGAAACAAAGAACATTTCTACACAAAGTGATCAAATCAACAGATGGATGGATGGAATCTGCTTTAGGAAATTCCAATTACTTCATGCCTACAATGTAACACCTTTAAGAGATACATATTGCTTCCACCTAAGCCTAGATCACACTGAAGTATCTTTTCCCTAGTCTGCAGCCCGATAATGTGCAGAGCTAACTGCCTTGCAAGCAGGGGCAGAATAACCTTTAAAGTCAGTATGAATCCTCCAGTGCCAGCAGATCTGACATTCCTAAGGCATATGCACTAAAGAACAATACATAGTTTTAGTCACAAATTTCATCTGCAGTTAGCAGGAAATCACACACTTGTCTAAACCCCTGTTTTCTACTCTAAACACCAACCTGCAGTAATGTATTGAGCAGAGGCCATTTCTCCTGAAGCTCTTAAGGCACCACCATACCTAAAAGGGAAGAAAAATAATTTGCATGCAATTAAACACAAACAGGAAGGACAGTCGCATTTTTGAAGCAGGCAGCAACTGGATTCATTTAAAGGAAATCTATCACCCAGACAGAAGTAACCAAAGGTAACATTCACTCACATTTACCTCAAAGTTTCAGCCATTTTGCAAGCATGGAAGCAAAGGAAAACTGGCATTCTTCAGACAGTAAGTAAAGGCAGACCAAGAAGTCCAGCTACATCACTGCTGCTTCCCTAATCCTTTTGCCTCAAAGACTAGTTTTATTTTTAAAGAAACTGAGAAAGTCTGAACAAAAACTACCCCATTTCTGAAACACTTGCCAGGGCTTCTTCAGATACATGGGGGGAAAAAAAACACCTTCAAGGATAGATGGCAGATAAAATGCACAGAGATGGAAGGCAGGCTTGCTTCCTCCCTCCACAGCAGAAGCAAAACAGTGAGATGTTTTCCTGGGGAAGTATTTCCTACACTGAAAAGGTGTGGGAGTCCACCTTGTATGACAATAACTTACCACTCTTCTTTGAATTCCTAATTCAGCAGCTGGATGAGGAACAGATGGACTCCCCAAAGCCTTCAAGCAAAAGGAGGGTCTCACACATTCTCTAATCTCAGACTGAACTTTTGAAATTCTGACCACTGCTAGATGATGAGCAGGAAACTTTCCCCTGACACACTACAGAACAGGGAGGAGTTCCTTGGGGAGATCAGCAGAGCAGGCCGTGAGGAAAGTAGCTGTAACAGCTTTCCCAAGTGAGTCCTGTCACACCTCTCCCACTGCTATGCACTCTAGAGCCTTCCATGCTGCCACCAAGCAGGGAAGACCAAAAAAAGGCTAAATCTCCAGGGAAAAAAAGAGCTTGAAACCGAGTGTGAATCTGACTTCCCACAGACAATACGGCCACATTTTGTATTGCAGTCTGCCAGTTTCACGGGCTACATTTTGCTTTTTGGTATGTTAAATCTGTCAAATATTCTGATTTAGTGCCCTAACTCAAGAGTCTTTCACATGGAAATGAACAGACTTTCCAAAAAATATAACACTGATAGTCAATAAAAACCCTGAAACCAAATTTCTGTACTTCATGGATAGTTCTCAGTGCTTAATAATTAAGGTTCACCTGCTAACAGAATGAAAAACTGCTTATGACTACTTAAATAACAAGTGATCACAGTAATACAGAATATCCAGCTAGGTACCACCAAATCAAGAAAGCAGTGTATTTCAAAGGAACTAAATTAACCCTAAGATGGCAATAATACCTAATTCTCACTTTTTAAAAAATACTCATTGTTTTCTCATCTCTGAATTCATCTGGAGGACAAATTTAGGCCACATTGGAAGGTATTCTTTTCTCCTTGAATAGTCATAACTTTCAAGTTTCTTGTATATTCCTTACAAAAACAAAAAACCCATCCAACCAAAAAAAAAACAAACATTGATAATTTTCACATTTCATTCTAAAATAACAAAAACAAACAAAACCCAGAAAAGTTACCCTACAATCAGAACAAATTAGCAAACAAAACAAAATTCCATGAAGGCATGTCTTAGAACTTCCTGCTGTACCTCCAAGTAGCAAATGAAGTAGCAAATGTCAGAATTTCCCAGCTGAAAATACTGTGCAATAGAGCCACTGCAGGAAATATTCCTCAAAGGAACAGGACTCCCATATGATTGTTTTATGCAGAACAGGACCATAAAAACTAACAGCAAAAAAACAGGGTTAAGAGTTCAATAGCTTATTTTAGAATTTTAACTGGTCTTGATAGGAACTACTTTCTAGCTAAGCAAAACACATTCTCTCTATTAAAAGCCAGTTCCAAGAAACACGAAGCCTTAATTTCTTTATTAAAGTACAGACTAACACAGCCATAGGATAAACTTTAATTGATCATTCTGTTAATCTTGAATAGACCTAAAGAGTAATAAGATTGTTATGATAATCCATACCAGTATTAAAATGACCATTCTGCAAAATATCTTCTTCATAAACTAAAGGAAACATTTTAGTCACGGTGTTTTTGTCCTACCTTTTAAGGGCCTCTTTCACTTCTGGCACTGAGCGGATACACTGAACCGTAGCATTCATGTAGCAAGTGTTGCCAAGGTTTGTCAATCCACATGGCAATTCCATCTACCAAAAAAATTCACAAGGGTACTTGAAGGTCAGAGAGAAGCGGCAACCGTTTTTGTACAAACGCTATAATATGACAGCAACTTCTATGCACATGAATTATGCACAAAATCTGGAATATTCCATCAAACTTTATGAGGTTTCCAGATCCACTTTATGATTATATTTATCATTACACCATTTGATACTTTTAGGGCACATTTAGGAATGCTTTGGGGGTTTTTCTGTGCATGTTTAGTTTAATTAACATATTCTTCAAACACGCAGTCATTCAGAAAGTTCAACTATAATCTCATTCAAGTTTTGACCTTAAAATTCTATTTCCGTGAAATTTCCACATGAATACATTTGTACAAAACACTGATGTTTTAATTAAAATCAGTTTTCAGTAAAACTCTGAAAATGATGGAGTTCATAGTTGGAAACAAAAGCATTGTTTAAACTCCTCCCCAGAAATTTGCAACAGATTGATCTTTTCAGACAACTTGTGAATTTCTGAAGTTTTGACCAATGTGAAGGCCAACTAATATTAGTAAGCTAACCAGTTTCAGAAATAACTATAAATCACCACGTAATAGAATTTTTCTTTCTTTTTCTTTAATCCTGAATACTTAGGTATTTGTTAGCGAAAAACATATAGTTTAATGAAACTGAAGCAGTACTGCATACCAATATCAATTATTTTATGAAGAGAGAATTCATTCAGCATATCTCACAAGTGAATACATGCACTGCAGACAATTGAATTTTGATGTACAACAAAATTTCCACGTGACCAACTTTTTTGAAATGTTACCTGACAGTGAAATCAGCTCCTTGCTTGCTTCTCTGTTATCTCTGTGTATGGGGTTACTCGAAAATACATAAATACCCTTCCCCTGCAGGTGGCCTGGAAAGCACTAAATCCTGAAGCACAGACCCAGTGCTGAACTACAGATCCTTTTTCATACAGACATGCATAGAAGTATTTCTGTTCTGCATGCACAGTTGACAACAATTATGCAACTGTTAAGTATGACAAAGCTTGCAGAGCAAATGACTGGTGAGAAAATTAAGCCTTTCAAGTTGTAAAAAAGGAAATGCAGGAGTTACATCATTAAGAAAATAATAGATTAATTATGCTCTTTCAGACTTTACTTCCACAAAGCAAAACATGTGTGTCAAACTTATTTTCATTTTTCACAAAGTTGACCTAATACTAGTAACATGGACAAACAAAATCCCAAATACACCCCACCCCAAAACAAACCCTAGTCTCTCCTCACAGATATGAAAGAGGCAGGAAATAATCTTGCATATCTAAGAGGCCTTGTTTAGAAAAAGTACAGAACACTGACGCAGCAAGGGCAATACAACTTCATCTTTAAAAACATCAGCAGTGCTATTTTTAGAAAATCTACTAAGCTGCCTGCTCAAAGGAAAAACGGCACTAATTGTATGACTTTTAAATTAAACTCCAGACTTCTTTTCACCGCTCCCACTTCGGTCATTGATGTAGATTTGTGATTTCAAATTTGTAAATTTGAAGATGCTAAACAGACACTACAGATTCAAAACCCACTTTTAAGCAACTGCAAGTATTTAAAAACTTGCCATTACTTGAAGGTTTACAAGAAACTGAAGTTGGAAACATGCTTACAGCCGAAGCCAACTGCTCCTCTGTCATGTCCTCCACGAAGATGGGGCGAGCAATCGGCTCTTCTGGAAGCGCATCGGCGGAACCCATCATTAGTAAGGTCATGCCCTTGAAACACAGTAAAAACAGCAATGAACATCTAAGGACAGTTATTCCCACTCAAACCCTTAAGCTCTTAACATACTTCAGCTATTTCCCCAAAAATAAACACTGTTTGTTTATTTATCTCTTACTTTAACAGAACCAACATTGCACTACTGTGACTTTAGGGCGTACCTCAATCCCTCTTATCTAGGACGTACCTACTGAGAACAACTCCACAGTATTATCCATGCTAGATGTTTCCACTGAAACATCTGGTGAGGCTGGTGAGCTTGCCTGGCAAGTTCTGGGTTAAACCAGTTGAAAAGTGAAAAATAACCTAAACTACCACAATCAGTTTAGATATTAGAACTAACATTTAAGGGATAAAAAAAAGGCAATCAGGTTTCCATGCTTGCTGAACTAGCATAATATGGAAAGGAGTCTTTTTAGCATTCAACAGGAGCACATCTACACAATAAGATGTGTCAAAGGAGGAGAAAATTACTATCTGTAGTCCTGAAACATACAGTGCTAAGGAAAAGGATGAACAACAGAATGAAGAGAAACTGCTTTGACAGTGTAAATAAATCCCTAGAACTTGTATATAACATTGTTAAAATTAATAAAAGCAACTATTAGCACAACCACATGCAGAAAAAGACAAGAATATTATGCACTGTGGTTTTTGCGGAATAACTTTGCTACAATAGCTGCAGCTACAGGCTGCTAACAGATGCTTGCAAAGTAGTTACGAGGGTAAGAGCAATGCTACCTAATTCAATCTGCCCAGTGAAGAGCTGGAGTAAAACCCGTAAAGCTGTTACAAGATGTTACAAGAGATGTACAGTAACGAAAATGACACAAAAAAAAAAAAAAAAAAAAAAACCAAACAACAAAAACCTGTGGGATTCCCTGATGCAATATTATACAGGCAAGCAACACAAACACTTTCTGTTTTCTTTTTGAACTAGCCAAAGGTATGAATTACCATTACTAATGGTTTTGCTTAAAACTGGCAGCTATCAAACACAGGAGAGCACATTTCAGCAGGCTGGTAAAAAAAGGACATAAGCAGAAGTGTAACTTCAGCATCACCAACACATTTGTCCATGCTGGGGATGTGCAAGGATAAGGGTCTGCAGACAGTTCCCATGTTCACCAGCTCTCTCTAAATAACATCACTTATTTCTATGGTCAAGATAAGACAGCGCTGCTCTGACCCAGAACATTTCTTGTACAGAATAAATAAATATATGCACCCAAGTACTCCAGAAAAGAATTGTATGATTTCCCTGCTGATGCAAAAAAAAAAGGTTTTTTATAAATCAATGCTGAGACCTTTCTAAGCATGCTTACATATGACATCTATAAACTTATTTTTCATCAAGGTATAACTTTTTGAGATAGTACTGCCCATTCAAACAGAAAGAGCAAGCACTTTCAAGTCTTTCTTTAAATGCCAAAATAGAAAATCAGAATAGTAAAATTTAGTTACTGCTCATAACTTACATTCTTTATTTTTAGGTTTCCCCAGTCATCATCCTGTGAAATAAAATAAAAGACAATTATCTTGTAGCAAGATACCTGTAGCAAGTATTTTCATTAATATTAATCACATTTCTAAATATACAATTGTGTTTCATCCAAGGTTACACAACATTAACTATTTACATGTTATCAAGTCTCGTCTGACTAAAATGAAAAGCAGTTGTGTTTGCAATAAGGTTCCTCATGTGTTGTTCAACACTGCTTAAACGTAAACAACTTTTTGCCTATGTCTCATTACAGCAGGAAGTCTCCAGCAGAGAAGCACCCAAGAAACTTCTCTTAAACAAGCTAGAAAGAAAAAACTTACATTCAGATTCTGAACTTAAAAAAGTTACAAAAAAATCTCCCACCAAGCTGTGTTTTGTATAAGTGAGTAAAGAAGTGCAGTCAGTTTAACACATCCAGCCAAAGATCTTCTGGAGGAACACCCAAAAACATCGTCATTGCTCATGTTAACACATAACAAAGTTAGACGTAATATGAAAAATTGATTTCTACCTTCAGAGTTCCTCCTTTAACCATAACCTTCTGTCTAGCTGGCTGAACTCCGGTCAGCGCAAATAACTGGGCTTTGAAGACCATCGGAGGTTCGTCAGTGTTCAGCTCCACGCCATCGAATTTCTCTTTTCCCCATTTCACATTAACTGCAGACAAAATGTTTTGAAACTTGATTATTTCCTAATACTCAAAAATGCAATTACCAAGATTACCAAGACTTCATACAGTCTCAAAACATTGTTTTCAGCTCTTAAAATTGTCAATAATGAAGCTAGGGAACACCTTTACTATATGGCACCCGATCTATCAGAACATGCCACCTCCAGCAGGTGCAAAAATATCCTACAAACAAGTCTAAAGTAACATATATACTGAGAAACTCTGCAAGCAGTAAGTGTGTCTAACAGCAACAGTAAACCTTTAGCAGACCTTCACAAAAGTAGTTTGGAACTAACTCTCCCATTCTCTTGGCACTGCTTGCTGCAAACAACTGAACTTTCTGAAGGAAGTTCAGAGGTGTGATTCCAGCTCAGTTATCCGTAGCACTTCCGTTCTCCTTCAGAGGAAAACAATACAGCACTCTTTAAAAGCAAGGCTATTGACCCCAGTAAAGGTGCAGGACTGGAATTAAGAAGCAAAGTGAAATTTGGTCATAAAAAGTGTAAACCTTGATGCTGGAAATGGGACCATTAGCAGAAACAGGAGGCAGAATGGCACAATGGAATGTTAACTTCACTTTGGTGAGGTTAGTAATGACCAAACGCAGACAAAAAACGCCTGGAATAAGCTGTGTGCCTCTGCAGAACAGTGACACACCTCTGACCACTTCCAAGAACTAACATAGGTACATAAGGCTTCCTTAGCAAGCTGAGATTTTACTGAAAATCTGTAAAATACAGCACGCAGCAATATCCTAGATGCACAGTAAGTGGCTGAAATACCAGACTTTAGAAAAGCCATGTCCTTCTACCTGTGCTTTGGTTTTACATAAATATGTTACAGCAACCATACCTTTTCAAAACACAAAACTCTTAGAAGTCATAATTTTGAAAACACTTCCCAAAAAGTTCAGATTTCAGATGTATGCAATGCTTCTGAAGCGTTATATCACAGAATAATCAAAAGCAAGTCTAAATGAGTTAGACTAAATTAGTCTACAAAGGAACTCAAATGACCAACTTCTCAGTATTTCTAATAGAAAGCATCTTCTATTTTGTCCAACGTTCTGATTTTTTTTAAAAACACATTTATTATTTTGCACATTTAAGACCTACGAAGCACAAGGCATTTCCCATTTTCCAGGAAGGCAACCCGCTCAGTCACTGAACGAGTCAGCTGCACAGACTTTTGGGTTTTGAATTTTTGAACAGTCATGCTTCCACTGCTAAATACGCAGAAGAGTTAGCAATTATTAATCTGTAGCAATTAAATCTGTATTAAACTGTCACCGGTTTTGACAATGCAGCACTCAAGAGGAAGAATGGAATAGCATGACTGTCTTCTCTTCAGAGATTGCAACCAAGACTTTGTGCAAAATAAAAGAGAAACTCGTTAATTTGAAAACAACGGAAAGTAAGAAAAAGGAAGGACGTATTTTCCCTGCTGATCAGAAAACACAGTGCATACACTGCACAGAACGGGTCAGGCTGGAAGGGACCACAGAGGGACACCTCACCCAACCTCGCTGCTCGAGCAGCGCCATCCCAGAGCACAAGCTGCAGGATTGTGCCCAGAACATTCCTGAATATCTCCACTGAGGGAGACTCCACTAGATTTGGATAAGCTCAGGAAAAATCGTTACACTGACATAAGGATCCCAGTTTGCTAACCATAGCCAAAATAGTGGACAAGCTGTGTACTGAGGCTGCATATAACCTAAAAAAATAGAAGACCCCAAATAGGCCAAATCTGAGAGATATTATCAAAGCAGTAACTGGTCCCAGAAGTGTCACTGGAGGTTTTGGTCTTGAAGTCTTCCACGGAAACCTTTCCTCACAGAAAGAAGGGCCAGCAGGATGAGGTACAATTTAAGAAAGCTTTAACTTTAGGTTTAGGCTAGGCATTAGGAAAAATCTCTTCACAGAAAGGGTGATTAGACACTGGAATATTCTGCCCAGGGAGGCGGTGGAGTCACCATGCCCGGCGGCGTTTAAGAAAGGCCTTGGATGTGGCGTTCAGTGCCCTGGTCTAGTTGACATGGTGGTGCCTGGTCAAAGGTTGGACTTGGGGTTTTCCAACCCAACCGAGCCTGTAGCATATAATAGATTTCAAAGAGCGGAGGCAGGCACACCTGGAAGGCGCAGATGCAGAGCTCTGGCTCACCAGAGGGAACGGCCCCACTTATCTTTTAGCAGGAAGCCAGAGCAAGCCGAGACAGGGCAGTGCCGAGGCACGGCGGCCCGCGATTGACACCCGCCCTCCCGCCAGCAGGGCCAGGCCAGCGCTGCCTCCCTGCTTCCCTTCCCTCCCTCCTCCGCCGCCCGGGCCGCGCCTCCCGGGGCGCTCCCGCCGCCGGCCCGGCCGGGATGGCCGCGCACACGCGAGGGGCAGCGCCCGCCCGCTCCCGGGCAGGGCCCGGCGGGAGGGGCGCGGGGCCGCGCTCACCTGAGAAGAGCGGCATGGCGGAGCGGCGCGTCCCGGGCGCAGGGCGGGGCGGGCGGGCGCAGGGCGGCGGGGCGCGGCGCTGGCGGGGCGTGCGGGCGCGGGCAGGCGGCGGTGGCGGCGGCGGGTCCCGGCCCCGCTCGGGGTCTCATTCAAACCAGCCCCCGGGATGACGCTGCAAGCGCGGCCGAGCGGCGGAAGCGGGGCGGGAGCACTGCGCGCGCACCGCCGGAACGGGCGGGGCCGGCGGCGGGAGCGGGCCCGGCCCGGCCCGGGGCCCGTTGGTGCTGCGGGCCTGGGCAGAGTCGCCGCAGGGTCCGGGTTGGGGTCTGGGACGCGCCCGACCCCCAGAATGAGGGGCAGGCGGTGCTGGTGCCGCGGACGGGGAATGTCGGTGTGGAGGGCGCAGGGCTGGAGCGAGAGCGTGTCCAGTTCTGGGGTCGCCAGTGCAGCAGAGACTGGGAGCTCCTGGAGCGGGTCTAGAGAAGGGCAACCAAGATGATGAAGGGACTGGATCATCTCTGTCATAAGCTGAGAACTTCACCTGTTCAGCCTCGAGAAGAGACGACTGAGCGGGGCTGTCATCAATGTGTATAAATATCTAAAGGGAGGATGGAGCCAGGCTCTCCTCGGTGGTGGCACTCAACAGGACAAGAGGCAGCAGGCAGAAAATGATGCACAGGAAGTTCCATCTGAGCATAAGGAAGAACTTCCTTACTGTGCAGGTTACTGTGTGCTGGAACAGATTGTCCAGAGAGGGTGTGGATTCCTCCTGACCGGAGATATTCAAGAACCATCTGGATGCAATCCTGAGCCACGTGCCCTAGGACAGCCCTGCTTGAGCAGGGAGGTTGGACCAGATTACCCTCTGTGCTCCCTCCCAGCTTGACCCGTTCTGTGACTGTGTGATTCTCTGAGAGCTGAGCTGGGCTTTTGCATGCCCAGGGGTCTGCCCAAAAGCTGGGATTGCTCAAGGCAGGGGAAAGAAGGCAGAAAAAATAAAAAGGCTCTTGTGGATGAAATAGATTTGGTTTATAGGAAAGGGTGAAGAAGGAGCTAAAATTACCAACAGAAGAACTTTATTGGGAGGAGAGGAGATGAGTAGTCAACCAGCAATGTTTTTTAGGTTTGGTAGCACTGAAAGAGCACTGAAGGATGTGTGTGATGGCAACAGCCAGGAGCCTTCAGTGTGATAAACCCTAAGTTGTAAACATTAAAACCTGTAGACATGGAGACCTGAATCTGAACTGCTTCTACAAAAACTCTTGGTGTTCGGATGTGGTTAAAGAAACCAAAGCAATGCTTTAACATACAATGGAGAAAATGAGATAAGGGAGAAACATCCCTTCCTTCCTTGGACCTCTCTGAGCTCCCACCTCTAGAAACCCAACACCCCTCTGCTGCTTACAGGTGCAGCTGTGAAGAGCTTCTGCCACAGCTTGTACCACTGTCTGGTTGTTGGCGTGTGCACTTCTGGCCATACTTTTGCCAGATACTCTAAACAAGAAGGATCTTTTCCTTGCTGTTCCCCAAATGTGATTTTCAGTTCCAAACAGTAGAAGAATGAAATATAAAATGGCCAGAAAAATAATCCAGAGTTTGAACATAAGCCTTAAGGTGAAAGGCTTAGAAATGTCTGTCTTTTCAGTTTGTCATGGAGAAGAAGAGCAAAAGTTGATTTTATTGTCCAATGCAGGCTCCTAGATGGGACAAGGAGGTTTGGGGGAGCAAGGATTATTACATTTCACAGAGAAGCTTCAAAGGGTGTTATGCTGAAATTTTGCTGGATTATCTTGGATTTTGAATTAAGATGGAGTTTACAATTACTAAAGTGATTTGATTGTTAAAATTGACCAGCAAAAGTGATGAATCTTTTGTTACTTGGACTTGCTGAAAGAAGATTTCTAGAAAAGCTTTGCTCCAGCTCTAGGGTGAGATCCTGCAGACCATCTATTCAAGAGAGAGCAGATCCCAGCTGCCTACCTCTGAATCTACACGTGGGCTATCTCCAGTCGAATCTTTTGCTCTTTATACCAAAAGTGACATACGTACAGTCACATTTACTCGTGCATTTCAGTGCAGCTTCAGACCATAGAGCTGTAATTGGAAGTGGAATGTTCTATGGTCTGAAGCTGCACTGAATCCTTCCCTTTAGAGAAACCCTTAGCTGATCAGGGCTCAGGCAGTCACAGAGTATATGCATTTCCAGAATTTGGGAAAGGCACTAGAGGGTGCTGTGCTGAAGGAGAAGAAACAGGATTTGTATCAGCAGGAAAAACCATCCCGACCTCTGCAAGGTGTAGAAGCACTATCTCCCTTTTTGTTCCTCCCAGACCGTGTAGGCCTCTTCCTTCAGTAACAGCCATGTGCCTTTTTCCTAAAGGAGGGGATCAATAGATGCTGGTTTTCCTGAATCTTACACAAACTCACATAAGGAGTGTTGACATCAGGAGACAGAGTGCAACCTGATGTATAAATATGAACTTGATGACATTAAAATTGTAAAAGATTGGTTGAACGTTATTAAATGCATCTTTTAAAGACAGGAGCCAAGGCAACCTTGGGTGGAGGCATGGGGACACTAGAAGTGCTTGCCCTGGCTGTGTCTCTGTGGCCTGTGACAGGGCCATCTGAGCAGGGCTCCTTCCCATCCTGAGCTGGCTGGACACAGGCCAGCTTGGATCCAAAGGCTGGGGCCGTGTCATCAGCACTGTAGTGCATGTAGGCCAACAGGCCTGGCAGGATTTATGGGTGCTGGAAGATGGCTCAGAGCAAGTCCAGATCTGTTTAGAAAAGGCTTTTCATGCTGTGCAAGCTCCCGTGGCCTGGTTCCGAGGAGCACAAGTGGTAGGTGAACCCTCAGACAGTACAAGCAGGTGCTGCGATATAGCAGAAGGCGTGGGGAAGGAAACCAAACCCCTTGACAAGGCATGCTTTAGGCACCTGTGTGATGCCTGGGATAGAACAAAGATTCACTTCAAATAATAGACACTCAGGACTTAAAATACTGTATTTGCATTTCTTGTTTCTCTAAAGGTCAAGATGAGTTACCCTCATTCAGCGTATTGGCAGGTGCATTTACTAACGTATATTTGGTTTTCTGTGGGGAACATAATGTTCTTGGGAACCGGTCTACCACAGAATGGTTTGGGTTGGAAGGGACCATAGGCAGGGATACCATTTACTAGATCATGTTGCCCAGGGCCTCATCCAACCTGGCCTTGAACACTTATGGGGATGAGGCAACCACACTCCAGTGTATCTTCTATGTATCTTCAGTAAAGAAAATGTAGCAATGAGAGAAATGTTTAGAGTACCAACGACCCCCTTCCGTTTTTGTGTTACATCTTCCATTTCAGCAGTTTTCAAATGTTTTACATTCTGAGTCACAAGTGTACATCCAGGGGAAGGAACAAGAATAAAACTCTACCTGCATGTTTTTTATGTTTGTAATTAGTACATTAGAAAAATCCCAGCAGAGTTCATGAGCTCAGAGGGAAGCTCAGCTGCTGCCCCCTCCTCTTGCTGTACAATTCCCAATTTGCTTCCGGCTACAGCCTCAGTGGCTACGGTAGGAAAATCCCACCTGCAGAGGAGGCCCTATCCTTTTATTACCAGGCTGTTTTGCTACAGTTAGCTACTCTTCCCATTTTCTTTCCTGTTGCCTTCAGCAGGAATAGGGAGGCTTGAAGAGAGAATCAGATTTTTTGCATTCTACCAATGTCAGTGAACCTAATACAGTTAAGGTGGAGGCAAATCAACAAAAAAAGAGATCATGTAAGAATCTGAACTTTTTGATTTCTCAAGCAGCTTGTAGAATTACAGCTTCACCAGTGTAAAGGCAGCCAGGGTGATTTATGCTGGCTCTTCACAGCTTACACATTTCGTATCTCTTGATGACTTTCAGTTGAGATTGTAAGCATTACTTTTCCTAACAGTAGAAACATTTGGCTGCCTTTTTTATTCAAAGTGTAGCTAGTCCTGTAGATAGGCACCTTGCTTACAGTAAGCAAGTGCCAACATCAGTGTACCAGAACACACAAACTGTAATTTGCACGTCTAGACTTTATTATTACAGCATTTTAGTTGCAATTTATCCCAGACACACAAGCCAATGTAATTTTACAGTTCATTATGTCTGCTGCTGCTTTCCCAAGCAAAATCAGCATTAAAAAAAAAAAAAAAAAAAAAAAAAAACCTGCAGAACTTCAGCATTACTAAAAAACTCTGAAACTGACAGTAGGTGCCAGTCTGTAGAGCAAAAACCATTTTTCCACAATCCCTCTTCTCACTAGTCATAAGCTATTCATAACAGGGCTTACGCTATTTCTCAGATCCATGAAATTACAAGGTACTACTATTTATTAATAAATTTCTCAAGCAAAAGGTTTTGAGCCTGCAGAGGTAGACAGTTACACATAAAGGAAAGCAGAAAAGCAATCCACAACCTAATCTGAGTCTGGAGAGACCATGGGCCTTCCCAACTGCTCCAAATTTCCTATTATAATGTACATATTTAATTAAGGTATGTTTGATCATCTTACTGCATTTTTCCCTTCCCACTATGTGACAGAAGATTTAAGCAGGTCACAATTATCCCTTATATTGCTTGACAAGCTCACTGTCAATGTGACTGGTGATCTGGAAAGTTGTCTTCAGCGTGCACCAGCCACAGCTTTGATATTGCTGACATTTCAGATAGAGCAAGCTCAACACAGAGGAACTTGCTGAAGTTACATCAATGGCTTCTATTTATCTCTACTTCCCAGCTCTGTGACCTTCAAAGGACATACAGTCATTCACATGTAATTTGGCCTTACTACTCTATTGTTCTGCAGGCCTTGGTGGATTACCCAGGGAGATTTATGGACAGCTAGCTTCATGGGATGTACATGGCTGTTTCAAAAAAACCCCAAACAAGCCTAATCCCAAACCCCCCCACCAACAAAAATTGCCTTGTCTTTTGAACAGTGTTCCCTCCCACAAATAAGTGCGATTTCTGAAATTCCAAACCTGCATCATGGAGGATGAAGCAATCACAAGGCCAGCTCAGGGTGGTAGATTAATAATAAATATAAATTAGGCTACTACAGCAGGCCATCAGAATAAGGAAATGAAAATATTATTTAATATGGTATTTACTTACTCAGTCTTACTTTCAGACTGCCCTGGGCATTATGCTGCAAATGCACCTTGTACTTGGAAACTGTTGCAATGTCTGAATGCTTAGAAAGATGTATAAGCTGCAGTCAGGAGAAAACACCATGCCAGTCATTTTCAAATGGGTCTTTCCATAAATTACTTTATTTCTCATTAAATGAGCACAGAGTCATTACCATATTAATAACAGATATGTTTATTATTACATATCCATCAGTGCGGCTTTCAATACCACTTGAAACATGCAAATCGTCCTAAGGACGAATCAGTTTTCCAGTGCTTCTTATTTAATACACAACTGCAAAGCCATTATAAATTACTGAGGAGGTATTTGGTTAAGAAATAAAATAAAACAAAACCATACTGCCCATACCATGAGAATGTATTCCTGCTACAAAGCAAGAGTCTGACAGCATTTACTGAAATTCCTGAATTTCACCCAGAGCTTTTGCGTTTTTTTTTTTTCCTGCACTGCCTACACATCTCTTGGCTTATGAACAAGAATCAGTCTTTCTTTGTAAGAGGAATTCTCACTCAAAGATTGTACTTAATTTAGAAATGCATCTAGCATCTACAATACTTCAACCAATTAAAGTTCAGTAAAAACTACTGATATGCAATAGTTTTTTAGAGGTTTCTTTAGTTTTAGGTTTCTACATTTATCGACATGGCAATAATACAATTATCTCAAATTAAGGCACTAAAAGAACAATGTAAAACCAAGTAAAAGTGTTCTAAGAATAATTTACAGTTCAAACAGTGCATATATTTCTTAAATGTTTGTTAACTTAATGTACGTTATCACTTAAAATTGTAAGGCAATACATTATACAGTAATAGAAATGATGTACCCCAAAATATGCTTCCAAACTCGGTTCTTTTTACTGTTAGTTTCTAGCCTCTAACAATAAAATAATTCAGTATGGCTTGGCAAAAATGCATAGATTAAAGGCAATTACTTGTTTTCCCCCCTTTACAAACCTGCTGCATCAGTATTTTGTAAAGCATAATGTAAAATATTTAACACTTTGATCCATTCCATAGTGGGTGGTTAGCATTAAGGCTGTAAAGAACTCTGCAGTGAAGGCACTGAAGTTCAAGTGATAAGGCTTCATTTTAAGCTAGTTCTGCAGTTCTGCAGTCTTCAAGAGCACAACTTAAGAGTCTTGAAAGCAATTGCAGTCCTTCTCACTGAGAAACCTTCCTCTTCTACTCCATTTCATATGCTCATCTTGACATAAATATCCCCTTCACAGGGTTAACAGTCTTTTTCTTTCACTGGTACGAAGCAAGTTGGCTGCATTTCATTGTGACCGACAGGCTTTTTTAAAAAATCCAAAAGGCAGCACCTTTTTTATATACCTAGCTAAGCTTTATTTGCTTTAACTTGCATTACATAGTAATAATTAATCTAATCTACCTTGAGGCAAACCCGCAATTAAACACCCTCAGCGTGCTTTTGTGCCAAAGCAAGGAGGAGACAGTAATAGCAATCTTAACCCTGAAGCCTGTGATAGTTATGTTGAAAGGAACAACAGCCCGTCTGCACTGCTCTGTGTGGTTAAAAAAAGCCCTGTTTCTCTGACTGCATCCCATGAGGTTCCATTAAGCACTGTACATGTGGTTAGCTGGAACAAAAAAGAAAACAGACAATTAATAACAAATATAAAAATTAACTTTGTAACACTAGTGTGTGTTTGCCAAGAGCCTCAGTGAACAAAATACTTGATTTTAACAGAATTTTTTTTCAATTGACAAGGTACAATACTAACATCATACCTACATCATCTTCCACAAACTGTTCTCAGTTTCAAAAAAAATGAAGCAAACACAGAGATCAGACAGATGGTAATATTACTGCAGCTTTACAAGTAAGCAATTAAGAGTCAATAATCATGGGTGTATTCATGGCAATTGCAAGGTGACCCTCTTTCACTTGTGGGACAAGAAAAGGCTCTCTAGGCTAAGAGCACGCACATGCAGTTGCAGAGCTCATCTGATGCACAGGAATTTTGGCTGGTTGGTTGTTTTCCTCTTCAAACATGCATTAACTTGACCAAGTGCTCAAGTCCAACAGTATTAAAACAAAAGATCTCAGCTGTGCTAATACAACGTGAATAAATCAGCAGACTGTAAGCTATAAAGTGTAGGCTCCAATCTCAAAGCAGTACTGCAAATGCCAGCAAGTTCATCACGAAGTTCTGATTCACTCTCATTAGTGATAAGTTATTAAAATGAGGAATAGAACTTAGGATGAACTTTTATATGTGAAGCTCCTTTCAAGGGGTCTGAGACACCTCTCCATGAAGTCAAGGAAGCACTGCCTACTGACTGCAAAGAAAGGTGAGTCAGACCCTGAATGAAATGTACTGAAATGTCTTCAAGCATGTGTTCAAATCTGTATCCATTCAACAAAACAGTTAATGCCTGCTTACATGGTAGGACTCCATCATCGAGAGCAAGTTCTGCTATACTGTCTGACAAGAGAACAATTTTCGGATACTTAGTAAAAGCTAAACATGTACATCCCATAAAAATCATTGCTGCTCCTCTTATTCCCACACCTAGGTAAAGTGGTGAGGGAGGAGGAGAACTATAGGATGCATGAGTCCATAGAGACTGACCTAACAACTGACTGCCTCCTGAGAGGAGAAGAGCCTGCTGTTCCTCTGCTTAACCACTTTCCTGAGCCCAGGAGAGCATCCTCCTACTTACCTGTCCTCAGTTTTGGCAATCACTGCACTTCTCAGTGCAATGATCTACTCACTAGCTTGGCACAGTTAGTCTACATTTTTTTGACCGTCAGGAAACTGAATTTGTTGACCCTTCATGGAAGGGTCCAAAATGGATCATTTCAAGCACTTATCCAGGATCCAAGGACAGAAAAGAAGGAAAATAAGATGGAGAGGGTAAATCCTCCCCTTTAAGTAGAAGCAGGCTGTCAAATGAGCTCAGCTACTGTGCTGAGCTACCAGTTAAGTGTTTAGTACATAAGGTACACTGTGAATTTATTTAATAAGCCAAATTTAAACACTGGTACATTAGAAGTGAATTTTCCTAAAATAAATCCATCACCTCTTCTTTCTAAACACACAGAACAGAATATGTAGTGGTATCAGGGCACAGGCTGGGCACAGTCCATCACAGCAGTACTTGTCTAGTTCATAGATACAACTCACAAAAAATTTGTCTGAGAAAACCAATAAAAAGGTCCACAGTGTAACTGCCAGAATGAAGAGTTCCAATCTGGCCTTTTTCTAATGCTTCTTTGCTCAGTGGAACTCTGAATCTTTTCATTGTTTGCTCTCATTGCTCTGCAGGTGCCAGGCAGGCCTCACTACACTCCAGTCAGCCCTGTCTGATGGGGACAGAGTGTGTCACAAAGACACCCAGGAAGCTCCCTGAGCATCAGGGCAGTGCAAGGGCACCCACCTACCCTCTTGCAGACATCTCCACGCAGCATGACAGGCAGGAGCACACACATACCCAGCACGCCTGCTGCTCAAGTGCTGTGCCTCTCTAAATGGCTTATGATCAATAGGACTCTTTCTCCACAATCAGTGACTACAGTATGCAGCATTAAAACAGAGTTTCTTACAATTAATTACATGTTCTAAGAAGCTCTGTCAGTATTTGATATCATCAAGAAGCAAGATATCAGTTATGTCATCAAGTTCACTGATGGATTTGGGGTCAGTCTAGAAGAGTAATGTAAATGTTAACTGTTTGATCCATGTCAGCTTGTCAGATAAATTCAAGAAGCTAAAGAGGTAAGATACCATCCAGGTATTAACTTCTGAATTGACAGAAAATCTAAGAGCTTTATTTCTTCCTAAGAACTTGGAAGATCTTGTTGGGTGATGGAGAAAGGTGTGAGCAGAGGTTGTACCACTAGGACAACTGGAGAAAAACGCAAGGCTGCAGTATTTGGAACAGCTGATCTGACCTGACATTCACTTGTGCAAGACCATCTCCCTTCCTCCTTTCGTTCTTGAGGCTCTCCCCCAAACCTCTGTGACTTCTGAACCCAACAGACAATCACAAGCTTTTCTTCTGTGGAGTTAGGGTTGGACTGTTTTTGTTGTCATGCTTTGGGTTTTTTGGCTTTCCTTTAGGCAAAACATTCCTGGATTAATTTTCTGCTGAAAAATAGATCAGTTCACTCTGGTTATCTGTGAAACATGAACTGACACAAGATAAAAGCTCAGGAATGTGCAGCTGTCCTCCTTCTGGTGCTGGTGAGCTATCAGACTCATTGTATCTTTAGGATCTTAAAAAAGAGCTTTAATAATGGTGTTTCTCATTTTTTAAAGAAGTTCCATTCCCTACTTGTGCATTTCTGTGATTCTGTAACACTCTCAACAGGACAATGCCAACAGGATTAATAACAGCAATTGTCTGGGTAACTGATGTCCCCAAACACACCCATTCCTTTTAGAGTTACTGTAAATTTTCAAATATCCAAATCTGTTCCTCCTATAACAGATTAGTCGCAAACTTGTCCTAGCTAAAGGCAACTCCAGCACTTCTATTGAGACAGAGCAAAAAATAATCAATTAATTGATTTAAGAAAATGGATTTTTCTCCCAAAAGAGTATGCATGAAAGCTGGTTATTACAGCTACCAGAGGACCTCACAAGGATAAATGGAGAGCATACTCAGAATGCAATTCAAAAAGGTTTTGGAAGAGGAAGTCTACAACTCTAAATATCCAAATGTGAAATAAAGAAGTATGTGATTATCTTGAAGGCCTTCACTGAATATATTATGACCTCAAAACTATGATCCCTGGGAGTGCTCAAGGCCAGGCTGGATGGGGCCCTGAGCAACCTGATCCACCCTGGCAGAGTGGGTTGGAACTAGATGATCTTCAAGGTCCCTTCCAACCTAAACCGTTCTATCATCACTTAGGTTTTAGGATGGAAATCCTGGAGACAAGAAAAATCAATGCCCTTTTTGTCTTTCATATTTTTCTCATCTGTTCCCTTCAAGGAGGGTGTTTCATGACATACCCTATGTCTCCTTACATGCAGAAGTCTGTTTTTATCGCATTTCATGCCAGGAATGTTTGGTAGCCCTGCCAATCTGGGAAGACTCTTTTCTTACTGAGACACTAGTTTCTACTCCATACTGTCAATTCAATCAGTTATCTGGGGAGAAAACAACGCACATACTGTATCAGGAAGCTAATAAAGGTTAAAATCAGATTACAGCAACCTAAGCATTAAAAAAGTGTATTTTACATCATGTCCTGGTTAATGCATGGGGTCACAAATAGTTTACAAAAACAACTGCTGGGATAAAAGACAACTGGCATGAGTAAGCAGGGAGGAAGAACAGAATTAATACTTAACTGACCTCACAACAAAAGAATTGCCCTAACAACAGTCAGAATCTGTAAGTTTCTCATTTCAGCCCCTTTTGCAGAAGACTTCTACTATACACAAGCTCTGAGTCAATCCACGGATGGGATGACCGTGGATCACCCTTGCTGCTAAATGCCATTACTGACATCCACTGAGCCTTGCCTTTAAATGGGAAAAAAATGCAACTAGCTCCCTCCCAAGCATTGGCAGGCCAGGTACCACCTCCATGATACCTTTCCAAATGCGAAGAGCTGATAAATTTACCATAATAACAGGAAAATTCTGCTCCTTCCTTTGGGATTTGAGCAAAGATTTAGATCAGCACTTCAACAGCCATAACTATGGAATTATTTCACAATGTCACACGGAATAGGACTTATAAATGGAGGGTTTTTTAGCCAAGAAGATCTGTAGGTTTTGTAGCTTATTTCTCACCTAGTTTTTCCAGAAGTATTTTTAACAACTTTTCGGAATGACTGGTTTGCTGAGGATCTTGTAGACAAAGTTCTAGGAGAAGCACGAACAAAAGTAGATGGTGGTGTCTTAGGGATCTTCTTTACTAAATGTGTCACCCACTTCTTCTGTTCATCTTGACAGGATGCCAACAAGAGCATATCTCTTGCTGAAGTTACATCATAACTCACTACAAGGAAAAAGGAGGAAGATGATTCAGTGAAAACCCGGGCTCCTTATCAAAGTAAAAGTTATGACACACCAACTGTGCCACTGGAAGGAACAATGGCACCTATATACATTCTTATATTGGATTTGTTTTTAAATTTTTGGAAGACCCCAAACAGCAGGGAGGATTATGAATATAATGTTTTTCACTATTTGTCATTCTGCATTAAGATTACTGAGTCTAACATGAACATTCGAGAAATGAAAAACTTACACTAATTACAATTTTAATAAGCTGGGAAGTTGTGTGGGTGCCAAGTTCCAGAGTACATAGCCTGAATACTCCACTTCACAGCAGCACAGAGGAGAAACTTTTACTCCAGTCTGTGAGGTGGCTAAAGAACCACGCTGCAAGGTCTCAGCAGAGCTTGCTGATGCAGCCCCTGCAATTGTTCCTAGCATGGGTCAGGTGTAAGTGCAGAGGGAATGGTGAGGGCACCAAGGAGATGCCCTGTACTTGGGAACAAACCTCTAGGGAACCTTGTGCTCTCAGGGCCCTCAGCAGAGCTTCATCAGTTACACCATGGACCTCCCTACAGCGGTTTGCCACAGCTGCCTGTTCATAAACAGTGTAACAGCCTATTGCTTTAATAGAAACTTCCAAATCTAAAATCATGGAACTACAGTTTAATTTTAAACTGAACTGCTTTAATTCACCTCCAGTAGTTCAGCAGGTTTAGCTTAACCACATGGAGAATACAGAACAGAAAAATACCAAGAGTGTACCTTTGCATGGTGCAATTAATTCCTCCTTTTTATCCAAGTGGTCTCTGTGGCACTTCACATGGCATCTTCGACATTCTAGGGCAGCAGGGGGTTTAAAGACATGCCAGAGAGGTTTGGCACAGGCCTCACAGTTGGCTGGAAAGTGGTATAATGTGGGAATAAATTCATGGCCTTTGTGATTTAGAAAATTTGTCTTCTCTGCCGGCTGTACTGGTTCTACCTCCAAATCCTTCCTGCATTCCCCCTCGTTAGCATAGAGAATCTGAAAAAGAGCACTGCTGTGTTATTGTTGAAGCACTAAGTACTTTTATACCCTTTCCAAAGAAGCCACCTTTTTTTTCAAGAGAGTTAAATAGACAAGAGAATATACTTCTTTTTACCTGGAATATTTTAGGAATTTCTTCAGTTTCAGCTCTATATACATCTCCTTGAGTTACAGGCCGGACATGAAACAGCTTACTAGATTAGAAGAAACATGAATCAGAAAATGCTAAAAAGTTATGTATGGTTCAGAACAATTATCAAACTGCTTTGTAGTTCTTAGAAATTATGCAAGCAACATGACCTACTTCAACACTGCAATATGATTTTGGGAACTAATTCATAAACCATACAGATTTTGTCTACCCACGTACGACCAAAATATTTCACGGCATGGAAAGAGGGTCATCTTATAATGGATTCAAGATCCATCATGGTAAATTTACTTAAGATAAAGGCTTTCAAATACTTCCTCAAAACACTAGGAAGTCTAACATTATTGCTAGAAAAGCTTAGTGAGAACCTGGGTGGAAGTAACCATATTAAATAGAATACTATCCAGTAGTTTTTTTACTAAATCATATTATGGCTTGATGAATGATCTATGCCAAAACATCACAAAAGGAAATCTGGGGCACCAGCTGTTGGAAAAACTATTTAAATTGGAGCAAACATCATGTGGGTCAAGACTCCAAGTCCACCTCTCCCAAGATCCTGTTTTCAACAGTGGCTGTAGCAGATGTTTATGAAAAGAGATTACAAAACAGTTCAAAGAGAAAATAACTCTTTTCCTGGTTATGAGCAATTGGCAGCTGAAGCACTTCCTGAGTTTGAGAGTCCTTCCAGACCACTGTATTTGTTAGTCCCTGATACATCTATTCATGAATTCTAAAATCTTTTTTCAATTACTGTGCTGTAAGATCCCATAATGTCAATCAGCTGTTCAAACATCAGAGTCATGTACCAGTGAGGGGTTTCAGTGATATTTGACACCATTTCCCTCATGTATAACCAATGTAAAGGAATCACAATTAATATATTTTACCACTTTAAACAGAAAACAGCTGGAAAAGTTAGAAGCGCTTTGGACTAGAACAGCAATGATCCTTTCTCTTTTTCTCTAACTTTTAGCAATCACAAGATAAAGAACAAGTACTGTCAAAGTTCTGTTAATGGTACGCTAAAACACAGACAGACATTTTCCAACTGGTATGGGAAATTAAAAATTATTTATGGTATTTTTATTTCAAGCTTCTGGATTTGCTATCTGCTATTTCACACACAACACTCTTTTGTCAATTCGTATCCAAAACTAACAATGACTTTACTTACTCTATATCTAATACCATAGATGGATTAGACTGGTCCTTGTCTTTTTCATCGTTGTAGAACAGTATCTTTTTACTGCTCACCACAACATACTGTGGAAAGAAAGGGTACAACAGTTGAAATTGCATTTTAAAAAGCAATTATTTATCCTAATATACTCTCAACAAGCACATAAAAAGCCAGAGTTAATGAAAGGTTTCAAATTAACATCAGGAGATACTCAAATCATCCTGAAGGCAGCTACACTACTGACAGCTCTGCAGTGCTACAGTTGCAGTGACTGGTGACTGTATTGTCCCTGGATCACTCTAGAATGCTTGTGATGACTCTGTAAGCCCATCTGTACACAAACTCACAAATTCCAGTTGCTACTGGCAGGTTATTATGAAATTTACTGTATCACTGAGAGTGACACAAAGCAGAAGTTATCGCTTACTGATAATGTTATAAAAAACTTCTGTAGTTTTACAGGCCTTCAGGACTCACTGCTACTTCATAACAAACTGCTGGTAGGCTAAAACAGAGTTCCATGGCTCCTGCTATTTCCTACACTTCCAATTTAATGGACTGATAAAGAGCCAAAATGAATCAGCCAAAACAGAGATCTGGTAGCTATAAATACACTGAGATAGTCAAGATCAAACACCTCTAACCTAAGCACTTCCCAGTAAGTTCAAGACTAGAATTCACTGCCTGCTGCTCTCCACTGGGAGTTGCTAGTCCAACATCTTTGCTGGAACTGTCCACAAGCATAAGCTCAGTGACTGCTGTGACTGTTCCCTCCCCTGCAGTTTCAAATGTTTTAGAAGGAACTGAAAGATGTAAGACACTAAAGAGGATTTAAAGGCAGTAAACTGGCAGCTCTACACTGGTCTACACTGCTCTCCAGATTCACATATAATATAACCCAGAAGAACAGAAAAGCATGAGAGTGAATGCACCAATACTTCATCTTGAATTCCAAGTACTGGCAGGTAACTGGATGGGTTTCTGCACAATGAAGATACTGGTAATTTGAATAAATGTCTGCTCCTTCTACAAAGGGAGGTTTCAACCTCATTTTACACAGCACTTGAAGCTGACCTCAAAACCTGAGTATGAAAGTCACCTTAAGTTTATACAACAGCCTTTTTAAAATATGCTGTGCAAGGTGTGAGCTACAGTTGTAAATCTCAATTACTGAAAGGCATCTAAAAAAAGCCATGAAAGGGCATTTTGTCACAATTCCTTAATAGAAAGCCTGATCTGTTTGAGTAAGTACTAAGTGTGAGCCTCCTGGGATTTTTCCTATTAAAGAAAAAGACTGTACTTCAATTCCTTTATCCACTCCAATAGAAAACAAATGCCATTTTCATCTTTGAAGTGTGCACCTTTGCCTTTCAGAGACAAGAGCAAGCCCTTCAGATGACAACTATGACAAATGCAAATTCTGACTGTAAAGGAATTCAATTATCACACTATATATAAGCCTTGGTGAAAGAACAACCTAACCTCACAAAAAAAATTAATGTACAATAGTGTCAATATCCTGTTGTGACCATATTAAAAAATCTTCTGACAGTAGTTCTGTTTTACAGTGGTTTTTGAAGGATATTATATCATCTTCATTTGGGATGAAATGAAGCTCCAGATAAAAATAAGGGTAACCCATTTCAATGTCAGCTTTAGGTGTAACTGAAATGTTTATTCTCAAGTAAGTTTTCTACATTCACCCCTTTCTAACTTAAGCTAAATTACTCAGAGCGCATCGGGCAAAAACGTCAGTGCTACTGACATTTGAGTCAGAAATGCAGCAGCTCAAGTTGTAACAACACAAGGCATCAACCCAATTACACTCCTAATGTGATTTTGCTTTTCCTTTAAATTAATCTGGGCATGCCTATATTTGAGGTTGCACATACCTCCCACCTTCACAAAACTGAAACTACAGAATTAGGAAGAGAAGCACCTGAGGAGGTTGACTACCTGCCAGCTTACTTCAGCTACAACAGTAGCTGAAAGTGCAGTTCAGTTCAGCCAACAGAATGCACATGTGAGTGAACATAGTCCTTCACTACTGTGTCTCACTGATATAAGCCTCAGCTAGTTAAGGAACCTTATCAGTACAATTTATTTTGTGACTGAGCCATCCATCTGCAGCTCAAATTCCTCCGAAGTGTGAGCGCATTCAAACTAGGAAAGTGTTGGAAAGGAATGGATTAACTGTCCAAAATATCTTGAAGCAAGTAAATATGCCTATATTGGGCATGCCTGAAGAAATTCTGATAGTCTTTCACTGGAGAAGCTGCATTTGTCATGAGTTTAAGATTTCAGTTGTCAGAGAATGCAAAAATAATCTCCACTTTTAAAAAACAACCATAAAAGGGTATTTAGAAGCATTCTGACAGAAAAATGACACAGTATTTTATACCATCCAGAACAGAACAAAGGTACCTGATTTGTGCCAGGCATCATCCATTCTATAACAAGAGGATTCAGGCAGCCTTAGCAATCAAACAGATCTACAGAAAGCATCTGCCATTTGGTTTTGTTCCTGGTGGTGAACACCTTTCTTGTGGGTAAAGCACCTTCTCTTTCTGTATACTTTTGCTATTAATTCTGCTGGTTTTATTGTGCTTGTCTTAGTCTTGCTTTGTGCGTTCAGTAAACTGTTAACCATAAATTCTGCTTTTGTTCCTCCCTTACCCAAAGGGGTGGGGGGAAGGTGACTGGCCATTAGTTGAAATAGGGCAGAACTTACCACTCACTCCCAGCAAGCCAGAATAGGCGGTGGTTTTAACTTACATGCAAATCACCAAGGTCTGATATTGATGTGAAAATAGGCAGGTCTGGAACTGAAACTCTTGGAGTGTATAAAGAAGGCCATGGAAGCCCACTGAAAGTAGTAGTACTTCAAAGAAGGAGTACAGCAGCTCAAGACCCAATACAAACCCTCAAGTGCTTCTCTGACAGGAATGAATCCCTTCTCCCTTAAATTTTATAGGAATCTCTTTCAGCTGTTGTAGAATGTGTATGTAAATAGGAGCAATTGAGAAATACCTTTCAACAAGAATTAGAAAGTTACTTCAGAAGTGTCATTAATAACTCAGCAATTCCCAGTAGCAGTCTTTGAATATAAGGAAGATGAAGGAAAAGAAACTGTTTAATACAATTAGCTTTTAAAATTTAAAAAAATTCTAGAGACCATGTTCACTTTTGTATTTAGTTGTACTAAAAGACGATCAAAGGGGGGAACTGAAAAGCCAGAAAAGATAATCAGAAACTGGTTCTAAGTATCTGAATTTGAACATCGGATGTTTCAAAGAAACAGATCATAACCTTTGCAGAGGCAAAACAAGACTGCTTTGTTTGGAGTAGGAATTCTGGCACAGAGATCCCATTTCTGAGAGTAAATCAATTATTCTTAAAAGAAACCGATCATTTTAAAGGTGAGGGAGACAGAAACATCCTTGAAATCATGTGTAGCAAGTTACTGTGTGATGCACTCTTCCATGACCTTCAGAACATTTAAGTGTGGTAATCCCTACTCTGTGCTGCCTAGTTGCACAAAGAGGTTCTTTTTCAGTGACAGAATTATAAAGATGCTGACTCAAAGAAGAAATGTGATTTTTAATGGTTCCAAGATGCTTACTGTGAAGCATTTCCTCCCCTGTTGTAAATTTGCACAATGTCATTACTGAAGGTTTCATACTTTAATTTTCTTGGGTTTTTTTTCTTCAGTAATGTACATACACTAAATGACTCTTAATTATTTTGTTTGTTTCTTAAATACGAGTTGTAAAACCAATTCATCACATGCCTAGAAACTTTTCCAATGAAACTGAGGAAGAAAGAAAAAAAGGCATCTGTACCTGTTTCTTCCAGCCATGCCGCCTTATATTTCCTTTGTTTGGTACTGAAAGCCAACCTTCAAGTCTTGATTCTGGTTTTAAAAAATGCATGTTTAATAATTTTGTGTATTTATAATAATAAAGCAGAATAGCACAAAAGCAAACTACTACTAGTAGGAAAGGAAGATGTACTACATGCAGTAATGGGCAATTACCTATTCAGCAAAGCAGAATAAAAAGCACAGCTAAATAAAATGAAGATATAAGGATTTAATTCATGCTTCATCACAAGCCAACATCTGATTACACAGTTACTGCACAATAAAAGTGAAGCTGTTTTCCTTGATGCCAACATCTAACACTGTATGTAAATGGTTTGCAAAGAGCCAGGCAGGAAAGACTTTGCTTTGAAAATATATTACAGTTTAAATTAAGAGATTTTCAATGTAAACGTAATTTAACATTCAGAGGGACTTTATGAAAATACTCAGCAGGAAGATGCAGGAAGTAAAATAAATCAGATCCACATTTTCCACAGGAAACAAAAAAAGGAGAGAGAGCACAAGAGCAAGCAAAGCTACATGGGTGTCCCATTACTCACAGAAGATAAGCATAGGAGATAATTAAATAAGGAATGCAGGAAGAATCAACTAGATATAAAGAATAAGAGACAAGTGTTTTACTCCAATTTTCAGTGAAAAATTATCCAAAGAGAAATGTAATATCCTATTTTCCCACCATTAAACTACTGAAATAATTTAGCATTATACAAAAAAGGGCCACAGGAAAATTAGCATTCTGCCTAATGTGGACTGTTGATTTAGAAAGCCCTTCCAGCTAACTGAGAGTGGCTTCTAAAATTTAAAATTATGAAGCCAGGTAATAGTAGCACTGAAAACTTCAAAAACATTAAGTTAAAATTTTCTGAAACACTCTCCCACAACTATTTATGTCCTGAGGAGCTACTGGTTCCTTTTGTCCTTCAGGAATTACTCTGTGTGAGGTGTATCCCAGCAAGTACTGAATGCATTCAAATGTATAAAAGTTACTGTGCATATGCTTTGCTACACAGAATTACAATGGGACTGACACCTAGCATGGCATTATAATTAGGCATGTAAAAGCCCTTCCCACATTAGCCTTACAGCAGACAATATTTAGAAATGGACTACACTTAGGAATATGGAATAATTTCCCATCATTTCTCCATACAGGATAGCTTCAAATGACTGGAGGACCACTGAACTACTGATAACAACTAGAAGAAAAGCATGTTAGAACTCATTCCTGTGAGAAAACTTCTCAGAAAAATGAAAGAAATTTGTACTTCCCTGCCGTCTCACATCTGCATAAGAACTGTGAGGACTGGGCGGACTCTGCATAAGAACTGTGAGGACTTTGCTATCCCAGACTCTCCCCAGTTATTGATACTCAGTGGCTTTGGAAAAGAAAATCTATTTCCTTCATATCTACAGGCCTCACAGAATATGTTAATTCAAAAGTATTGCTTTGAATACTTTGATTAATTTTTACATTAAGAGAAGGTCCTTCCATTTTTACAAATTATAGAAACATCCTAAAACTCAGGTTTCTATTGCAAAACAAAGTGATGAATTGTGAATAAAAAACAAAGTACAGGAAACTGTGGTTCAAAAGGATATAGGAAGGATGACTTGTTAAAAAAAAAGGAAAAAAGTTTCCGTTGAAATTGTGGCATATGAAAATCTAGAAAGATCCAAATTACGATGAATTTTAAAAGATGCTTATAGGGACAGCAGAAGTTTTTCTAGGTTCCCATCTATTTCAGCATGTTCTGAAAACAATTTCAAAAGAAGTAGGAAGTAAATGAGGTATTTCAAATCAATCCATTGACATTCTTTTCTGTCAACTACAAATCTATTTTAGGGAGCAAATTCTATTTGAATGAGAGACAATTTCTGAGCTGTGAATAATGTCTTGCAGTTGAAAGTAACAGCTCCTGACCATACTCCTTTTCAACAAAGGTAAAATTCATCTGGAACCAAATGTACTCTTGAAAGGGTAGATGAGCTCTTTCATTCCAACCTCACCACAAAGGTTCCTCTCAAGTAATATTTATAGTGTATTTTCATTTCTCTTGACGGACTTAGCTCAACTGCAAATGCTCATCTGGCCATTTCACAAATATTTGATCCAGAAGACTAATATTTATTAGTGTTCTGATTAAGTAATTAAGAAAATATGGGCTATCTAGATTAAAAAAAAGATTCTTCCATTCCTGTCTTTAAAAATAGGCTCAAAACTATTGCCTGACAACTTTCCTCTATTTTGGAAAGAATACCAGAATTGATACCTCATATTTCCAACCCAGAAAGCCCAAGATAGGCCTCAAAAATGTCTGATGGCTAGCTGGATTTGAATAGGATATGAAGAAAGAATTCCATAAAGGCTACATATCTTATACTTATCTCTGAATATATTTTAAATGTAGATTTGCATTCTAAACATCTTCATGGCAAATATCCAGACTGCCAGGATTCATAGGGATTCAGTATGATAAGAGTGCTAACAGTAAGACTTCAATAAAATCACACAAGACAACCATGACTGTATTGCTTTACAAGACTTTTGTTGTTCTGGAACTAAGTAATGAGGGTGCTTTCATGAACAGTGGAGCATCTCTTTCCAATGCTCAAGAATTCCTACTCCTAAGAGTCTTCCACAGCAACCAAAAACCTGGACATACTATCTTGCTAATTCTTTCCATTCTTCCAATTTGGATTTTTCCTTCTGCAGACTGTTCTACTATAATTTCATGTGGATTTCACCAAGGATTTCTGCCTGGATCTTGCTTTGGGGTTTATTCAGGTTTATTCAGGCTGCTTCAGGAAATCCTATCAAAGTCCAATAAAACTGGCTGGCTTAAATGCTCCACACATTTATTATCCCATCTTATCTTTGTGCAAAACACACCTACATATGCTGTAAAATATTATGTGCTGCAGCTAAAGCTGTAGGGCAGCTCAATTGCTTAAATCATCTTGCCAATCAGATGAAAAGAAGCAATTCACCACAAGTTAAGTGCCCTGTACCAATTAGGAGAAAAAACCTTCATGTTCCTGATTATGTTCTGTCTTGGCAAAGAAGAATTCGGTTTACAATCATGCAAGTATAAAGACTCCCTAAGTCCAGCCAGAAGGAAGAGGCATTCCAAAAGCATCATTTAAAAGCAAATACCTCAGTTGTTTCAGCAAGGACTCTGTTAACACTGGACACCAACTGAGATATGAGTGGCTATCTGATTCAATAATCAGGAGTGAGAGTTACAAAACATGCCTAGAATTGAATACAAGGAAAAACCTTCATCCACATAATGATCTTTCCCATGTAAGTGAGCAAGCGCCTGAGAATAGCCTGGATTGTGTAAAGGGGCCAATCCCCACCTTGGGAGAGTATAAGTTGTCATAGCAGCTACCACAATTTGAGGGAGTATTTAGGCCAATGGCAGACAGAAAACACCTCCAAGTGAAATGCAACTCTAAAGTGTGTTACCATGTGATTTCTCTGTGTCTGTTTCTAAATAGAGAATTTTTTTTCCTTAAAATTTTATGAGCATTTTTTTTTTTTCTCAATTAAACCAAAGACTGCCCATTGCCAGAATCATGGCCATGGAATCGTTCTTTTATACATGCTTATATTACTTTGTACTTTTATTTTTTCCCTGGTGATGTTTTTATTGTGACAGGAAAATGAATAAATCATACTATAATTACTTATTATAAAATTCAACCATTTATTTGCTTAAATTTTTTTAAGTGACTTTGCCTTTAGAACTGTTGCACCAGCTATTGACTACTCATCACATCCAGCTCTTAAACAAGATGCTATTGAAGGTGCTCTGAAGGAATGGCCATGTTTGGGCTGTGGAAGTGATGGGAACTTGGCACACAGTTGAAGACAATCAACATCATACAACAAACTGTGGCAAATGGACTGCTGTAATATGTCACCTTCTGTTTTGTACACTAATTATTCGTTTGTAGGAAAAAAAACCTATGTGCTGGATAATTTCCTCTTTCTGTGGCATGGGCTATTTCTACTCTGAAGGCTGGTTGGGTTCTTTTTCATCTTTATAATGCTACTGCACTCCTTTTTTGCCCTCTGCTAAGCTCTTTGACAAGTGTGTGAAATTTGACTACACTAATGCCACTTAATCTCTTTTAATTACCAAATTGCTTCTTATTCAGATCCTGATCAACTCAGAAACTCAGTTAAAAAAAAAAAAAAAAAAAGCAGCATGTAGGGACATGATCTAAATCTAGAGAAGTCCTAATAATATGTATTAGAGGTCCTACCTGTATCACACAGTAAAACCAGCAGGACAACTGCAGTAAAAAATCAGAGGCATGTATAGAAAAAGGGGCAAAAAAGAAAAGAGAAATGAAAAGCTAGCAAAAAAAGAAATAGTTGAGGGCTAACAAGTAGACACCTCACCCAAGAACACCAGAACTTCCAGTAACTGTCATGTTCTAATTAACAATGGGAATTAACAGCTGACTTGCACAGACCAAAATTTCTGCCTCAAAATGGAAGCAAAGATTATGTACCCAAAAGCCTGATTACACACATCTCCAGAGGTAAAACTGAAAATAACCTTCCTTATTGAGGCAAAGAAAGGGCTTTTTCCTACAGTCCATCCAAGATCTAGGACACAATGGGGTCATACTGACACACTACTGCCCTTAAGAAAAAAATAGAGAAGGTGTCTGTGGCTGGATGGAAGGATTCATGTTTTCCATGCAATACACAATAGCCATCAAATGAAAATGGCTGAGAAGGGAAGTGAGCAAGTTCAAAACTACTCTTTTGAGTAGAATAAATCTGGTCTGTTTTGCTGTAGGAAAAACCCTAAAGCTCTCAATTGAAAAGATTTCAGAAATTTTCTACTAAAATTACGAACTGCAGTCTTCTTCAATTACAAGACACTTAAAAACAATAAGGCTTGATTCCAGTTTGTAATTTGAGGGGAGAAAAAAAATCCATTTTAATAAGCAAAACCCCTCTGATTTCCTTTTTAACCCTGTTAAATGGAATACACTGAAAATAAGTATCTATGAGAAAAACTCCTGAGAAGTCCTGCTACTTCAGAAATACCAGAAGGAATTCCTAGTAGGTAACAGCTAAGAAATAAAATGTTCCTTAACCAATCTAATAATTCTAAGAATTTCCAATGGAAGTTTGCCTTGAAGATGTTGTCAAAAGACAAAATCTTTACGAGATGGCAATTTACAGATCAAACTCCAGAATGCAAAAGGCTTCTTGAACAAAATAGAAGCTGCAAAGGAAAAGACTATACCATTATCTGAATGAAAAACTATTCTAAAATTAAATTCATTACAGTATTAATTAAAAATAAAAATCTAAAAATACACTAGGGGAAGATAGGAAACATAAATAGACACAGAAAGGAGTAGCTACATCAAAACATGTACTAAGACTGATAACCTACCTGAAATTTCAATCACTCTAAGACTCCTGGAAAAACTCTAGAATGCGGCAATTTGAGCAGCATGAAGTGCATTAACAGGAAAAGACACATCTAAAATTATTCTAATTATTTTTATCCAACTACTCATCCACTGAAGTCATAAAATACCCAAAATATTATTCTGGTTTTGTATGTCTAAAAATATTTTTCTACAATGAAATTCTGATTTATCAAAAATATATTAAATATTTCACAATGAATTCTAAAAATTACTTAACCATATAGAAAAAAGATATACCTAGCTATGATGTACAGAAATTGTCAAGCACATCTGATTGCAATAAATTTTTTCCTGTATTGAGAGATACAGAAGTGGATCATGTGGAAGTACTAAATGATCACACTTTTCAAACACTGGGCAAGGGGAGAGGTAAATAACTAATCAGTCTAACAGTGGGTCTCAAAGTACAGTGCCTGGTACTGATGCATGGAAATGGCTGGCTACACTGTATTACATGTTCTTATTTTAATCTGCTAAATCAGAGTACCATACAACCATAAATTTATTATGGAAATTCTTCCAATTATTTTTCACATCAGCAATTATTGCCAGTTGTCACAGAGGTGGTACATGACTAAGAAGAAGGTGCTACATGAATAAGAAGAGATAAGATCAAGACAATTTTGCATTCAGGATATAAAACACAATCATGAAGTTGTAGAAGTCTTGGCCCTGTCTTCTATTCACTAAATACTGCACATTGTAGTCACTATATTTGAAAAACAAGAGATGTAAAGATACTCCTTCCTCAAAAGTGCATATAAACAATGCTAATACCAAGCCATACAGTGGGAAGTGTGATGTGAGAAAAAATTAAGTCTTAAATATAAGCAACTAAGGTATGAAATTAAAAAAAAAAAAAAAAAAAGGAAGTGGAGATGTGATACATTAGACAGCCAGAAGACTTTAAGAAGCAATAACAAGTAATTGTTTGAAACAATACCTTCCAGAACTACGTGTACACAACACAGCCAAGTAGTTCAAATCTGCTTTTCTCATACCTGAAAGATTTCCATCCGTTTCATCTGTCGGAAGACTGGCGACACTGGTAGAATCCATTCCTTGCTGGAGGTCCATGATTTTCCTTCGTAGTTGTTCTATGTCACTCTCTTTACTGTCTAGCTGCATCTGGAGCTCATTCCTGTACGTAGATTCTTCTGCTAGTTGCTGTATTTATATACACACACATAGTTACTGTGTTACCAAAAACATGGCAGCCAAGTATTTTGTAAACTATATATATATATATATATATATAAAATATATATATATTCCACAGTATGATAAAAAAATTATTTTACCGCTTGCATTTCATTAAGCTCCTTTTGATATTTAACAACCATCTGATTGAATTTCTCTTTTTCTTGATTAAGTTCTAATTGAAGCTTTCGGTTTTCCTTCTCCTTCTTCCTCAAATCTTGCATGTTAGCTTTCTTTCTGTCTATTTTAAAATCTTTCCGATTCATTATCTCAGCCAGTTTGTTGACGGCCTGTTAAGAAAAAGGAGAACCAGTAAGAAAAATGATATGTACAGCATGTTTCATAAAAAACTTCTCAGTTCCTCTAGTTACAGGATCTGATAAAAAAAATCCCTTCACCAACATAAATGGCCCTTACTCAAAATTGAAGTAATACTGAAAAATCCACAGCATCAAAACTTATTTTTTAAAAAGTAAATTTAACAATGCATATTGTACATCATGGTTAATATAAACTAATTTCAAAGGAACTAAGAGTTAGTTCACAAAAGCAAAAAAAACTAAATACCTCTGTTAATGCAAAGTAATTATTACTATTAAATTGCATTAAAAGTTGTACCTGTGTCTTCAGAGTTCTTTCAGTGTTTATGCTCTTCTCATAATGCATTCTAATATTACTGATTTCCTCCTCTTTTTTCATTTTGTAATCTGTTAAAATAATATTCAACTTTGAGGTATTTTAGTACAAGGTAATTATTTTTAAACTTAATTACTTCTCTAAGTGCATTTTTTCCATTCCGTTTTCCTGTTGCTGCCCCTACTGAGCAAAATACAAGTTTCAAAGACAAAGATTACCAGTTTAACATTACTGCAATGACAGAAAATTACCAAAAGGATATATCAGAAAAGCACAAAGATGAAATAATAAAGCCAACATCCAGCCCAAAATAATATGGAAGATAAATAACAATGTCTTCTTCCACTTCCCATTTCTCTACATATGCTTCAAATTCAATCGTGCTTCAGAACAGATCAATTCAAACTCCAAACATGACATACCTTCCTCTTGTTTCTTAAATTTTTCACTGATCTCTGTGTTTTCCTTTGTTATTAAATCAACATCTTTGGTTAAAGTGTTATTAGTTTCTTCCAGCTACATGAAAAGAAACACATTTTAGAATAAACAACTTGACATAAATTCTAAAAATACCTATAATACTATTATTTTTAAAACCCTTAATTTTATAACAACCATTTACTTAGAATACCTGCCTATGTGAACTTCTAAAAAATGCTGCTATTATTCTGTGCTGCTTTGACTTACCAGAAGGCTCAAAATATACCTGTCCCAGAAAAAAAAAATTATCACTGCAGAACTGACAACACTGTAGTATGGAATCAAAAAACCAACTTAAGCAAAGTTAGATTGTCAGTTATGGAATGTGACAATTTTATATTAATTGGATGTACTTTGGAAAAACTAATATGTAGAAGCCTGATACCTTGCATCTAGACAGAAAAGTAACTGACAGATACTAGAACTGCAGCATTAAATCTAGAGGAGACACAAGGCATTTACTGCTAGATAATTGTCACACATCATGAAAATCACGATAAAACAAGACTAAATTTGGACTAAGACAAAGCAGACATAGGTAAATATGTGCAGAGCTTGCAAAACAAAGAAAAAAGGTGGAAAGGAAACCTATGTCAACTTTGAATATGTGAGTATGTTCACTGCCACAGCCAGAATCACTTAACAAATATGTATGAAAAACAAGACATAATTGTATTCCTAAATAAAGGTTTTGTTTGAAGCTTATAGAAATGATTGCGTATCAAGCTGTCTGACAATTATCAGAAACTTGAAACCAAAAATATATTGGGAAGGAGGTATTCCTTTGATGCCACAGACAATCTTCTAAATGCTGCTTAAGAAATAGTGGTATTCTGGAAATCTCAAGTGTAAAAAAGCAAATTCATGAAACAAACACTATTTGCACTATCTTTTCACAGAGATTGAATATCCATGGTCGCATTAACAGAAAGCTTTGAACAACTGAGCCAAGCTCAGTTACATCTGGAAATTTACACCCCAGGATTTTTAGGAAAACATGCACAGCTGATGCTAAATGGGAAAAAACAATGATAAAATAACTGTGCTACATATAGCCTGCTGTTTGAGACTTTTCAGTTAAAGACATTTATCAAGCTCATACTAGCATCCAAAAGCTATGCTATAAAGTGTCTTTAAAAATTAAATTTTGGGGTTTGGGTTGTGAAACTTGAGACTCTCAAGTGTTTTTTTTTTTTTTTAAGTTACTTTGCAGCAAGAGTCTCTAATACACAGCTCCACATTTACAAGATTTAAATAATACACTTGGCAGTGACAAGAAGTAAATACAAAAGGCTTAATAACTGAATGATAGACATTCACTTCATTTTCATTTTGGCTTCACCTCAGATGAATGCATTTTGTTTTTTAGGGAGGTTACATGATGAAATTTAAAGGTTCCAAGTGAGCCCAAAACTTAAGATACTTAATTAGTTATCACTTACAATCACAACAGGACTTCATTAATTAAAACCATGAATTTTGGTTTCCAGTTGGAAGAGATTTATGCAGGTATTGATAATTTACCCTTCTTATGATGACGTCCTTATCAGTCAATTCTTGTCTGTGCCTTGATGCAGCTTTTTTGCTTTCCTGATTCAGTTCATAATACTGTTCTTCAGCGAGAGCCCGTGCCAACCGTTCCGACTCAGCTTTGGTTTCAGCTAAATCCAACTGGGTAGCAAGTGTTTCTCTGTAAAAAGGACATTAAGACTTGCCTTTTCTATGCAAAACATTCCAAATTTTCAGGAAGACTATCAAAACCAAATTATACCACTCAGCTAATGGTCATTATTTTAGCTTCTTAAGAAAAACAAGAGTTACAAAACTGCATTCTGTACACTTGTATCTTTTGATGGTCCACACAAGCTACAGCAGCAAGCTTACTGTGATTTTCATTAACATTTCAACCATCCATGAAACACCAAGATATATTCTCCTGCCTTTGAGGAACAGAAAATAAAACTAAACTATATGTACAGAATGGTCCATCAAAAGATACTTAATCCACATTTGCCCATTATCACAATTCCATAGTTCTATCCAAGTGAGAAATGTTCAGGATGAACATAAGATTGCAGAGACTAGTGAAGGAATAGAATACAAAGCATCTACAAAAAGAAGTAGGAAAAGAAATAAATAACCTCAAGAAGAATAGGGGAGGTCTTGCCTACCTTCTCCTCCCTCCCCATTTCCTTGTGTTGGTTACCAGTCATGAACAACTTTGCAGAGACATATATATTTTCCTCCTACACCATATTTATTAGCACAACATCTTTTCTTTCTCCCTTTCTTAGCCTACCAAAATGCTGCACAAAACTAACACTGTACATAACCTCTGCCCTTCAGACTGTTTTCCAATGTTGATGCTCAAGCAGAACAAGAGATACAGACTTTAGAAGAAACTGTACTTTATGCATAAGGCTACAGTGTCCTTCTTCAGAACATGAAATAAATTAAGAAATTGGAAAAACAAGCTTAAATTTTTTTTCTTATTTGATAGCTTAGAAAATAGTACATCACCATTAATGGTTGTTAATAATAATTACTTTGGCTGTAATCAGAAATATACTAAATTTCAAAGACTTTGTTACCTTTTCCTCAAATTATTTTACTGACTATAGAAATATATTAAGTAATTATCAGGATAATATAATCAAATTTTAAAAGCTGGTTAGTGAGATGAAAACCACAAATTTGAATTTTTTCAAAATTTTTGATTCTTACTAAATTTTCAGACAAGTCATTATTCTTCTTACAGACATGATAATGTCCAAAGCAAATATGAATAACCATATTTGGCTTTGTGAGTCAGTATAGGTAACATCCTATGTATTTGCCACTTACAAGGTGTTACGAAACACTTTTAAGGCCTTTTTCTAAAGGAACTAAAACATCTTAGATCTGATTCAAAGTATACATGAGACAGTATTACAAGGAAAAACTTAGGTGTATGTATGGAACATAATGGGCATACTTTTCATTTTGCAACTCCTGCATTTTTCTTTGCGTTTCTTTATTCCTTTCATCAATTTCCTCTTTCAGTTCCTTAACCTGAGTTTTGTAAAGTGTCTGTAAAAGAAAGCATAAAAAAAGAATCATTATTCAAATCCCATACTGAAATTCCTCCTTGTTTTCAGCCTACTTAGTTTGAATTTGTCAAACCCCAACACATGCCAATACTGTCATTAGTGAAATTTCCTCCTTCCTTCCTCTCCCAGATGTTTCTTAACAGTTTCTGTTGGGTAAGGAACTGATATGACCAAATTAGTTTTCAGTTTTCTCGTGTGTTTTTCTATATAGCTGCACAAATACACATGCTGCAGAAGAGACAGAAGGCACTGTGACACAGCAGAACAGGTCTCCCGGACAAAAACAGGACAAAATTGCATCTTGAAGCATCACTTGTCTCAAAATGTTCATCCAACAAGCCTAACACCATTCTGTGCTTTCACCTGTTGAGTTCTCTCGGTGTCCATTTACCTCTTCTCTTAGAATTTTAAGTTTTTCCTGTATCAACTTAGTAAGTGATTCAGCTGAGGTCTGATTTATGTAAATGACTTACTTCTGTGAATTACTTCTGGTTTTTATAACTATATTGTTATTATTACCACCACCTGTAGTTCTGAAAGTTAAAATTTGATCTTCTACAGTAAACTACTTTTGCTAAATATTCAGACTGAATTATGAATGTCTTATTTAAACTACAAATTAGTGAAAAATGAAGAAACTGAGAAATACAATGCTCTACATCTTCTTATTAGCAGTATGCCATGGAGAAATGCAGAACAAGCCCCTGTAACAGATAATGAAATGATAATCATATGCAGTTTAGTAAACAAAGTTTTTTATTGCCTCTCCCAGGAAAAACCAAATTTAAAAGTATTTCCCAAAGTGAAATGAGTCTGTTCGTATTCATAAATGTATTTGAAGTTCAGGTGTTACAGAGATTTTTATCCTATTGTTTCTTTTCACAGAGATTAAACAGATCAAACTCCATCTATGAAATACACATTTTGGCTACCTGGAGTACCCAGTAAGGTTCTTCAGAGATTCAGGTGCAGAGAAGGTAGCTTTTTAGAATAAGGAATACATGCAGAATGCTACTGAGTCTATGGTTCTTAAATGTATGTATGGTAGATCAATAGCATGAGCTATTTTCCAGTAAGTTTGGAGATTTTGAACTCTCTACAATGTTTGCAATTGTATCAGAAAAGTATCTCCTTTCCAACCTCAGGATAGGAACAACTCTGATGAATAATTCAGGTAAGAGTTACTCAACATAATGTCAGTTTTGACAAAGAACAAAACAACGTTTTAGATACACCATCCAATGTTCTCTAATATTTTGTTCCTTGTTTGTATTTCAAGCAGGATTTTCTGAATTGCTGATGTATGAAAGGCTGTTACTTATATTAAAACAATTTTAGTTTCAGCTATTCATGTTAATTGATCTTATGTCAAAACTCCTTACACACAATTCCTTACAAGTCTTACCGAAAAATACTGCTCAGCTTCAAGCTGATCCTGAAGCTCACGCATTTGACCTTCATTTCCTCTGTACTGTCTTTGAAGGAATAAAAAAAGGGAAACATTTAAAAGTCAGCTACTAACAAAAGACAAAGACAATTTCTAACAGAACAGTACTCTACAATGATCTTCCATTTGCATATATATTACTTCACAAAGAGCAACAGTTTGCTGTATCCTAGAATTCTGATTTAATACAGCTCTTATTCTAAAACAGTGACCCTTTCAGTATGTAATTTAGAAGCCAAGAAGTACTCTAAGTGGAGAAACATTAAGCCAGCTGAAAGAATACGTGATAGAAGTCTAATGAAAAATGTCTTCATTTTAAGATAGTGAAACATTAAGAAAATTAATCAGGCAATGAAAGGGAACTATTGACTCCCAGGTACTAAAAGTCCCATATGATTTAGTAAGTAGCATCAGAGTCAATCCGTAAAAAAAAGTAACTCAAATAAAGAGGAATATATACATATATATATATCACACACATGTATATGTGTGTGTGTGCCTTAACACAGAATGGTGAGCCAAGAACTGTTCTGAATTGTAGCTCATGACAAAAATATTCCAACACTGAAGGGTACATAGAAATCATAACATGCAGCTACATAGGAATCATAACATGCAGCTAAAAATACTCTTTCAGTTTAGGAAAAAATGCCTATGCTCCAGAGAAATTTATTCACTAGCAGGAACAGGCAAAATAGTACATGCATAATTAAGCAATTTTTTCCATTTTACTTCAGGTTTTTACTTACTTTGCAAGTTGAGCCAACTCAAATTCCAGTAATCTCTTTGCTTCCAACAAGGTATTGATTTCCTGTTTCAGCTGCTTCTCAGAACCCTTCAAGTTATCAGCTTCAAAAGCTTGTGCCTTTAATTCATTCTGTGCCATTATTCGCTTATTCGTCTCTTGTTCTAGCTTAAGTGTCAGATTCCTTACCTAAATAAGAAATATTTCAATTTAGGAGCGTTTGCTAAATAACCAATTACATGTGGCTGAAGAGGTTTCACATAGGAATTTTTTTATATTAAACACCACTGACTAGATGCTACACCATGTACCATATCTCAAAGTATTCCTGAATCTCCAAACACTTCAATGCAATAATCTCACACAAAGCTGCTGCCCTTAGACCCTATGGCAATGATGCTGCAGGATGATAAAGCTTTCTCATTTTTAGTTTATTTCAAAGTCTCTGATTTAACTTATCTCAAAGACAACAACTGAAGGAACCTAAATTGTCTGCAAACCTCTCCATGGATTTCAGACCTTAAAAATCTCTCAACCTAGAGAAAAAAATGCATCTTACCAAGTACATAAGAACTAATTTACATGAGTTGTGACCCCTAAGACAGGTGTTATAAACTTCATTCCCACTGTCCTGTAAAGAAAACGTAAGGATGAAGCTATTATTCTTAGTACCTAGTTTTCACATTCAATAGTCTAACTGCATTTCCTTGAACAAAAGGAAAGAATGCAAACTAGACAACACAAACTTGGACCTGTAAATCATCCACATCAATCAGACTGCACAGTCAAAATCACAAGCAAATTTTTTCTTTAGAAAAAGAAAAAACACACAAAAAAAGTGTTACATTGAATTGGAGTTCAAATATGGAAGACATGATAGAGTTATGAAACAAGCAGAAATTACCTAAACCTACTTAGGCCAACAACTATCCTCAATTCTACTGAGAGTTCTATTATATAAGGAGCTCAGTATAAATGAATTTAATTTTCTGTTTTTCAGTTCAACTCGAATTTCTTATTTATATAGAAAACTATTAGCAATGAACCTTTTACTTACTTCATCTTCCAGTCTCTCCTTTTGCTGAAGAAGATGTTCCAGTTTCTGCTGAGATTGCTTCAGGTCGAAGTCCAACATGGAACACTGTTTTTCAGCTTGAACTATTCGATTTTCTGCCTTTTCTCTTGCTGCCCGTTCTTCCCTTATCTTTTTTTCCATTTCTAAAAAAGATTAAGGAAAGAAAAATAACAAAAATTATTACGTAGCATCTGCAAGCATGCTTTTGTAAAAACAGTCATAAATATCCTAATATTTTCAGACCTTTTTGTTCAGCTATCTGAGCTTTTCTGCTATTTGATGAAAGAAAAAAGATCCTGGCATTATTACAAGGAACACTAAAAAATAAAAATAATTCCAATCTGCATTCAAAGCAGTGGAATATTATCATGACAACTGCAAGATAAATAATGAAAGAAATAAAAACCAGAGATTCTTGAAGTAACCATTTTGACGTAAGGCAAAGTTTCATTTCCATGAATGGAAAGTAGCAAAAGAAAAAATGCTACCATTATTGTTAACTCTAAAAGCCACATTTAGGTACTGATGACCTTCACAGAGAAAACTTGACATATTCAATTACAAAATCAAGACACGCCTTTGATTCATGGATATACATCTATAAAAGAAACTACTCACTTCACTTTAGACAAGCCTAATGTAACACTGGTATTTTTAATGCAGTTACACAGGAATGAATGCTCCAAGGCATCTCTCTTGATAATGCATTCTTTCAATTCTGTTTAGCATTAGACAGAATTTCAAGATTCAATACCATTTCAGAAGCCAAGGAAGGCTTTGAAGTAAGGTATCCAAAACATGAAAAAACAATACAATCTTTATGCAATAGCATGTTAGGGAAAATAATTTAAAATGTGTAGTTTTCATGTTTTAAGATTTTCATACACATTTTCATTATAAAAGGGATCAAACACTTGTGCAACAGTACTACGGTGTAAGACAACGTGTGTTAAAATATCATAATCAGAACATGTTTTATTACGTATTTACCTGAAACTTGCAGGAAACACTTACCACACATCGCAACTGATCTTGCCTCCTCTATGGACTGGTGTTTGTCAGTTAACCGCGCTTTAGTCACTTTGTGCTCATTGACTTCCTGTTCTAACCGGTCTTGTAAGGATTTCAGCTTGTAGTTCAAATCTATCTCTAAATTATTCTTTTCCTAAAGATAAAGAAAAAATTATCTGATTTCTGTAATACCTGAGGAATCACATTTTTATTCCCTTTTTTAGTATTAAATTTCTGTTATCATATCAATGTTATTTTCCACACTTAGCAAAGAACAGTAACAGACCAAAACTGTACTCAGTGCTCTGGAAAAAAATCTCATTAACTTTTTTTCAGTAGTCTATAAACGTGTAAGAAAACCTACACTGGAAACATACAACTAAGGAACAGACATCCTAGAGCACAGAGGAATCAGAATTATTTTTACCTGGATGGATTTGGGTTATTTCGTTGCTAGGATTACCAGGCATTAACAGTAATTCACCAAACAAGCACCGGAGATGTGCTTTGAGAGACAAGCACTGGCCTTTAAATGGCTGCTTCACATAACAACAACTTAGGCTTGTCCCCTTCCCTCCCAGGCTGTCATATCTCTGGTTTATTTGCATAGACCACGCAGCACAGCAAGTCTTTACCTAACCTCACTAGACAGAGTTAACTCTGCAGTCTGTCTGGAGAAAGGGTGCAGGATTTCCTTCTACTCTTAACTTGTTTTTCCATCATATGGAAAGGATCAGAGACGTTAGGGGAATATTAAGAAGGATGGAAAGACAGAAAAAAATTCCACACCTAAGTTGATAAAAAAGCCTGCCTGGCACTGATCCAGTCAAATTAAAATCCAGTAAAGACAAAAAAATCAGATTTTTAAAAAGTTCATCAATTTTCAGAGGCAAGTTTTTGCAGTCATAGTTAGGCAGGAAGAAAAACATTCCTTGCTACTGGCAGTAGGACTGGATCCTTGGATCAGTGATAATGAATGACAAACACAATTTTCATGCACAATGCTACAAGTAAGAACTACCTGAGGACTTGGGAGACCATCCTGATGAGATTGTAAATTAGCAGTTCATAATTTAAATGCAAGACTGATTTAGAGCAATAACTCTGGACTTGGAAATATCAATAACATTTGAAAATATAGTCAAAAGCTGACAAAGAGCATCAGCCTCAACATCATTTCACCATACCTTTTCTGAATGATTAAGCATATCCTGTGCTTCTTTTCTTTCTGCTTCCACTCTTTCAAGATTGTTTTTAATGTTTTTTACTTCTTCTTGTAAAGCTGTAATCCGAACTGCCACAAAAAATTAAGTATCACTCAATATTAGTCACTTTACTTAGATCAATTGTCTTTGCAACTTTTATTGATTTCTGGGCCCATAAAATATTTCAAATACTTCAAAATTTTCAGGCATGTACAATGTACAAGGCCGTACATTGTAGAGCAAACTGACCTTTTTAGACACTCTTTATGCATGTCATCAGTAACAATTAACAAAAACTAATCATGCAAAAATGGTTCCTGCCTTCCATCACTTCCATTATCTAATATTCAAAATTTCTTTCATAAACCCAAGTTCTGCTATGTTATGCAACAAGCACCTATAAGTGATGCTAACTTCATTAATGGGTAGATAAGGCACATTACACAGAACATCAGTCTCAAACAGATTTCTGGGTACAAACACAACATGTATTCACCTAAGTGTGACTCAAACCATGGGGAAGTCAGGCATTGAAACAGGATCCCCATGGAAGGTGTGGAATCACCACCCCTGGAAGTGCTCAAAAGAGGCGTAAATGTAAACCACTTAGGGATGTCGTTTAGTGGTGGATTTGGCAGTTCTGGGTTAATAGCTGGCCTCAATGATATTAGAGGTCTTTTCCAACCAAGACCATCCTATGATTTTCAGTGCTATGACATGGAAGAAGTAACTATTCCTCAAACCCCACAGCATCTACCCTTGTATGACGTAAGAGTTTATATGAAATACTACATAGAATCATGTGGTTTGGAAGAGACCTCTGAAAATAATCTAGCCCAATCTCCCTGTCACATGCAGGGACATCTCTCACTAGGCCCTATTGCTCAAAGCCCCATCCAATCTAGCCTGAAACACTTCCAGGGACAAGGCAACAACAGTTTCTCTGGGCAACCTGTCCCAAGGTCTTACCACCCTTAGTGTAAACAATTTCTTCCTGTATCTAATGTAAATCTACTCTCCTTCAATTTAAAACCATTGCCCCTTGTCCTGTCACTACAGACCTTGGTAAAAAGTCTCTGTCTTATACACTCCCTTTCAGCAGGGAGAGTGCTCATCAAAAGCCTGTGCCTCATGGAAACTCAATACTGCAGACAGATGGTTCCAAAATGGCAAGTTAAGAGTCAGGGTCCATTAGCACAGGCACAGTCACGAACTAATGCATCTGAATAGTTTCTAGTATGGAAGAATCAATACAAATAGTAGAAAGTTTCAAGCATCTTGAAAAAAGGGATTCCGCATCTGTGTCCCTTATTGTGCTCTTAACCTTGCTTGTAAAAGTAATGTAGATTCATCATAAAATAAAACAAATGCAATTTAACAAAAAAATATCCTTCTCCACAAATGAAAGAAGAGCAAGTGCAGGATATACCAACTTGGCTACTGCACAAGGCAGTAAGACAGTGCTGCATCTTCTCTAGCACTGTCTCAGCTCTTCATATTTTCACACCACTCTACTCAGACTTTTAGTCAGTCAGTGCAGCCCCAGACTCACAATCAGTGTTTGACACTCTTCGATTTTGAAATTCTCTCTCTCCCAAGAGCTGCTCAACATGATCAGGAAGCCAGATCCAATCTTCAGAAATTGTTCAGTCACACTTCGTCTGCAGGTTGGCTTTCCTCCCGTCACCAAACTCTACTTCACTTAAATAGGGTTATCACAACTTTTTTTGGTAAAGTATAAATTCAGAATAATTACCCTGTAATTCTCCAATCATTTCAGATCCATGACTTCTGTCCCTTCGTTCTGACTCCAAAGCAGCTTGTAGTTGGTAATAATCTTTCTCCACCTGCAGTTTTGTGCTTTCCAGAACTCTGCACCTTTCCTGCAGTTCTCTATTCAGTGATTCTACCTGACTTAATGACTTGCTCATTTCTGTGTTACCCTTTCTCAGTCTTGCAGCTGTGTCAGATTCTGTCCTCAGCAAATCATTTGCTTCTTCTAGCTGTTAAAAAAAACCAGACAATATTCTCAAATATAAAGATTATAGAACCAGTTTTGCTACATTTCAATGCTCAAATCTAAGATATAATGAAGACAAGGAGCACAAACAACATACTTGTTTTTGTAACTGTGTTATCTTCTCATTTGAAATTTGTGAATGCTGGCTGATTTTTTTCAAGTCTTCCATCTGATCTTTTAGTGTGGACACTAAAAAGAAATTGTACCATTAATACAGCATAGTAAAAAACCCTGAGAGTTTTATTCTTGTTTTTTTTACACAAACATGCTCCAAAATATTGTTTTGCCTTTGTTAACTTTCTGCTTCTAATATATATTTTTATGTCAAATTTTGTGTTTGCAGACCAACAACACAGCACAGTGTTGTAGAGAACAGAATTTGAAAATAAGAACAAAAGTTGTGTTCAAATGAAAATGAACTCAAAATCTGTGTTCATTATTTGAAAAGCTCCCTTTTCAAACTTTTAAGTTACATAACACTACACTACTCCCCAAAACACATCATATACCTCCTCAGTGTCAGCGTTTGGACAAAACTGCATACCTTCATTTTCCACATTGCGTCTTTTTTCATTCTCTTGTTCAAATTTTCTTTGGTACTCATTTATCTTATGTTGTAATACCATCTTTTCCTTCTCAATCTGAGACACTGTTGTTTCCAAGTTCTTCCTTTGATTTCCCTAAAATTCAAAGAATTGGTATTTTATACTTACATTTTAAGGAATGATTGTTAAGCCAGTATCTCTGCAACTAATTAAACAAGGAAATTGATGCATTGCTTCAAATGAATGAATTTTTGGCTTCCTTGAAAATGTATTCAGAAAACACAGCTTTTTTAACTTCTACATGACCAATTTATACAATTACTAGAAAAATTGTTGTTAGTACAATTATATCTAAAGTAACTACTAAAAATATTATCAAGAGACAAGAGCACTTAACAGAAAATCATCTGCATTTTTGTAGTAATTGACTTTGATAAACTCCAGAAAACTTGCAACAAGCAAGACTAAGTAAAATATTTAGCAGAGTAAACAGAAATCAGCATGACTAACAGAAAGAAAAGTTTTTGTAAATGGCTACAAATAAAAATGCAATCTCCCAATGTTATGTATTGAAACATGATTGTTAGGGCTCAAACTCGAACACAGAACAATTTTTTTTTAGTCACAGAAAAAATATCTTAGAATCATGAAAGTACTATTCCTAACTGCACTCTTTACCCAACTGAGGCATCTTCAGGGGGGAAAAATATTACCTCTTCATCCAGTTCTTTCATTATCTTGTCTAGCTTTATGTTAGAAGATCTAAAAATAAAACAAGATCATTTAAGAGATACATTATACATACTGTTTTTCTAGTGAAATGATTTGTGACTATTACTAAAGTGAATGTTAATATTTTGACTAATGTTGTTTTATAATGAACATTTAAAGCTGAAGAAGACAATCAATCATTGCAAATAATTTATAGAAGATATCACTAATTATTTATCAGCTTTGTTACAGATTAAATATGTGAAATTTTAGGTGCCACATTTTATCCCTTAATCTGCAAAAAACAGTATATGTACACAACAGGTTATCCTTAAGATTAGAATACCCTGGGTAAACTGCTAAACCGTCATCTAATTATGACCTCCAAATACCTAAAATAGTTCATTAATTCCACAGTGGACAGCTCCCTACTACAGAAAAAGGTATATGAATAATATTATTTGAAAGTCTCTCTGTTGAAGCAATGTATTAAAAGATCGAACTACAGAGAGGGTGCAGCAAAACGCACAGTAAAACATCATTTAACTGACAATAACATTGACATCGTATTTCTGTAGGCAGCCAACCCTCTTCAAAGAGGACCCAGACAAGGCTGCCTGGCAAGTACAAAAAGAGGCAGTTGCAATAGCTAGGAGTATTTCCTATCTACTAACTCTACAGTGAATGGCATGACATACCAGAAGACACAATGGTGCTCTGACAACAACAGTAGTACTGCAGGAAGACAGCTACTGAATATCCTTCAAGAATGTACATCCTGCTTATGGAGAGCAATCAGAACGTGCCAACAGTGAACTTGTGTTTAAGTAAGCAACAGTGTCACATGGCCTAAATTCCCACTAGACCATTTCAGTTACCAGTTTGCACCTAAGGAGCTTGTAAAGCCACACACTATGGTCCTAATTCACAAGTCTAAAATCTTTGTATATCACATATACCTAGTGTTGACTCCTGGGATTTTTTAATTCTTCAGGAAAAGACTTCAAAAGGAGAAGCTAACTGAAGGGGAATTTAGTTTGTATGACTCTCAGTAAAAATGTCTGATTATCAGAAAAGAAGAATCTCAACTGTTCATAAGTGTGACTGCAAGAAAAACGCCAATTCTCACATAGCCGCTACTTCAGCATGGTAGAAACGGAACTTCAGAAAGCAAATTGTTGTTCTTATATGTCAGCCATAGAAAAAAAAAGTGGCATTCCAACAAGTACTCTGTATTTAGAAAACACCTAATTAATTTTAATAATCCAGTATATGCCATATATACAGAATCTCACCATTTCAAAAATCTCAGCATGGTGAGTGCGTACCTCAGTCCAATAAAACATCTGAATACCGAGGTATCAGGTGAACTCAAACACTTAAGTGTTCAGAAAGAACATGTGTTACACAACTGTCAAGGAAAAAAAAATTCTTTATAGCAAACTAAAGAAAATTTTAGAATTACTTAAACCTGTCCCTGGAACTCCCTTGGAGAACTACAACACCACTCTTAGTGTTATCCTGGTAATCCCTAAAGCAGTACCACAGAACTGAAGTGTTAGATATACTTAAATTATGTGAACAATTGAAGTTCAAAGTCTCACCTGCACTTTTGCTCCATTTCATCTTTCAACTGCATTTCATTATGTAGCTGTTCTTCTAACTCATAGATCATCTTCTGCATATTTTCCAGCTTTAAATATATATTTGTACATGAAAGAACATGCATTAAATTTAGAAACTTTAAAAATGTATTTCATAATATTCAGTTCTGCTTACATTGTATCACAGCTTACTTTCTTCTACCAGAATAAAACATTTTTAATGTGATTAAAATGTGATACATGTCCCTTCCTCCCTGCCCCCCCTTCCCATTTAATTACAGAAGACAGTTTTTTTCATTTGTATGTACATGAAATTTTAGGTATCTTCAATATTCACAGGGCTAAGCTGAATCAAATCCTCCTTGTTTTACATATCTTCAGTACCTGCCTAAAGATATTACTGCAAAAATTTAAGAAAACACTTCAGTAAGTCTGAAAATTTCTTCTAGCATGAACCACCATGTGTATTTTGCAATGCATCTTAAAAGCTCTCAACAAATTCAGGAAGCAGAACCAGGCCAGTCAGTTACTGGCAATGGGGAGAAAGTGCTCTCACCATCTCTTTAGTCAGAGTTCATTTTTACAGCTAGAACTGTACCAAGGTTTGAAAGATAGTAACAAACTTCAGATGTTAATATGGCACATTACTGCATAGCATGTACTGTTTGCCAGCAGGACAAACTCAGAAATTAATTCCTTTCATGTAGTCTCAAAATATCTACCACCTTCTATCGAATATATAGAACATCCCAACATCAAAATCCTGATTTAACATGATGGTGTCAGCTTTGAAGGAGCTCATCAAGCCAAACTCGCGTTGATTCATTATAAACCTTTCCACTGATATTGTAAAGATTTCAGCCTATTTAATTTTTACACATTTCCCTCAACACTCCTGGAATTGCATAGAGAAGCACTAGAAGCACTAATCTAGACTCTGTTCAAAGCAACATATTCAAGTGGTTCTGATGCTTTTCTTTCTTGTTTCCTGTTTTAACTCCAAAAAACTTCAAAAAATTAGACATTTCAGCACTTAACAGAGCAGCTCTGGAAAACAAATTACTGGTGTGACATAGAACATAACACTATGTGGATCAGACAATGCTTGTAGTTAAAAACAAGGGATAGCTTCTAAATCTAAACTTTGCGGACAAAGGAAGGACCAGTACACAATGCATTTATCTCCTTGGTATGAACTGAGAAATAAAGCAAGAAGCAAGACTATTTAAAGGCTCTCACTGTCATAAGAAAGGACCACAGCAAATGCCCCAAAACAGAGGATAACAAAGGTTCAATGTGATTGCTCTTCCATTTCCTTTTACTCATGTTATAGCCCTTCCAGACAGGGTGCACAGAGGAACTAAATGGGATAGATGAGAAACAGGTCTAAAAAAGACATCTGGCAACCGAGGCATTTCTGTACTGACTCCTACTAGCTTGGACTGCTATCGCATCCTCTTGTGCCTCTCTGTCTCTGCATGTTCTCACATCAGGCTGTACCCCAGGGGACCCATCTGAGCTCGCTGAGCAGTCTAATTATATCAGTAGAGACAACAGGCTTCCGGACTAAGTTCTGCACAATCTGCTATCAATAGACTAAAGAATACCTCAAGAAAATCCTGAGTTACAATTAACTCAGTATAAAAGCACGCCTTTAACTTTTAGTTTGCTCTTGGTTTCCATTTTGAGTAGGAAGCAGGGGAGGAAAGGTCAGCTGAAAAGCCTGTCTGCAACAGAGAAGTAAAGAAAAATCCCTCTGGAACTGTCATACTTTTTTTTTTTTTTTCTTGCTCACTACAGTATAGTGACTCTCGTTCTGTACCCTAAGCAAGGAAGAAAACCTAAGATCCAGGGCAAAAGAATCTGTTAATCTCCTTTTTCTTAAAATCTAAACTGTTTACAGGCGATTATGGCAGCACTAAACCAAGCTAAGCAATCAGATCTTCAAAGAGGTTTGATATTCAGTAAAAGGACATTGAATTCTATTTTTGCACAACATCATGGCCTAATTCTCTTAAGTTTTACACACTTGCAAAACAACTAATTTCTTGGAAATTTGTGGCACTCATGTGTTTCCCCAAAAACATTCAAAAGGCAGACATCAAAATGCAGAGAGACCAGGTAACATCTTGTGTTTTATTTCCAGAACGAATTAATTTGCTAACCATGTGTCAACATTACCATTTTCATTGCAGCATGTAATGAAAGAAAAACAGCTGAGAAAGAATTGTGGGGGGAAAATACCTTGTAATAAAGACTTAACATTGATTTAAACCTTCCTATATCACTCAAATTCTTCCAGACCTTCACCTCCCAAAACTGCTAAAATCACAAGACATTCCAGTATGTCTGACAATATGGACAGGACTATTGAGGATTCTTTAACTACACACTGAGTAGTATTCCACTGAGTATGCCAATTCAGTAACTCTCTTCAAAGTCAACCAAAAGCCAGCACACAGTTTTAAGTACTTTCAAACACTGGAAAGTCTGGCTTTGTTTTTAAATTTTACTGTATCAACAGTCAATTGCTTATAAGGAAAAGAAAGTATATAAAATACATCAATGTATGTAAAAAAACAACACATTTCAATTATTAAATTCAGTTGCCCAATAAAGGACATAAACAGTTCCCCTGACCTGTACAAATTTTCTCTGGGTAGTGCCATGTGTCATTAAACCTTTTTATTGCTAATTTAAGAGAAAAGGGAACAGAAATTAGTATATTTTATATACTATTGAGAGTATATACTGTTTTTTTTTTATATACTGTTGAGATTATATCTACTCTCAACAGAAAACAGAACAAAATACTAACACAGTAAATCATAGTCAAGGCCAGTATTTCTTTTAGAGTTAATTATCAATTTTTGACCATGTTTTCTTCTGGAAAGAATGTGATTTGTAAAATATGAGACCATTTTCAGGGAATAGCTCGATTTATATCAGAACTGATATAAAATCCAAGCACTCAACCAAGTCTCAAACACCTTAGCATATCTTCCTGGAAACCTGAGTGCCAAGATGCTTGGGAAGAACTGAAAGAACGCCTGAGCATTTCTTGCTAGGTGAACTGCTCTAGAAATGCAGATGAGTGCCCCAACTCCCAACAGCTTGTGGGGAAGGCCTGTGAAGGAGTAGAATGCCCTTCCACTGAGTTCACTGGAAGTCCAGACTCCATGGTTGCTGCAAAGCTACCCAAGATCAATAAGGCACTCTAAAAACCCTGCACAAGCACTTTGATATTTCTAAGATAAAAACTGTGAATCCTTTTCCACAAAAAGTTTTGGCTATTGTATTCAATTCAGGAAACCAATGTTATATTAAGAAGTGAAATTCTGCTTTTCCAATAACTTTATTAGGGAGGTCATACTAAAGAGCTAAAAATCATGCATTGATTTCATTGATCTCAAAACTCTAAGATAATTTGAGACATTTCTAACTCAAACAGTTTATGCCGATATATGCAGTAGACTCTTTATTAGGACACAATAAAGATGAAGACATACCACACTTTTGTCCACACTGGAGCCTGTTCTGTTGTCATTGGAATTTTCTGCAGGGACACCTAAATACCTGCAAAAACATTTTTAAAGTTGTATTTGAAGAGTTGTTTAAAGGTAAGATTATGAAAAAAAGATCAAGATTATACAGACATCCTAAAATATAACTCCCAGATTTATTGCTCCAAAATGTGGATAATCAAATAACAATCTAATCAGATTTAAGCAAATTTAATTGAAAAATTCAATTTACTGAAAGGTTGAAGTACAAAGCTGCAATAGAAGGCCTCCACAAAAAACAAAAAAAAAGGATTTTTGCCAAATGCAATACAACCACTTTTCTTTTTTTTAATAACCATTTAAAAAAATCTTTGCTTTCCTTAGTTACAACACTCTCATTGGCCTCCATCCCATAAATATTTACTCAGGCACTTAAGCAGCAAGTAGCAGTAATGAAGCAAAGTCTGCAGAGATTGTGTAACTTTCAACAAAGTTACTAAGAGTTACACACACAAAAAGTTTGCCCTGAAGCCAGTGTTCTTATTTTACGTAAATGTTTTCTAAAAATACCATAAATTTCTAATTCTGATGATTCTGGAGAGTCAGGTAAATAAATACAAATTACTGTTTTCAAATTCCTTTGGTATTTGATGTGATATTCTTGGCCTGATAGCAGATCTAAAGAGACATAAAGCATCTATTAAGTGCATCAGTTTACGTGAGAAATAACTCCAACACATGAACTGAGAAAGATGGGACACATCCTTTTTGTTTCACATGGATACTTCCAGATATAAAAAACCTCTCCAAACGATCAAGGACAGTAAAATCAAAGGCATCTCCAAACCATGATCAAATTAAGCACCAATCCAGATTTCAGACAATCAAATGACAGACTGGAAATGAAACAGTTTCTTATGGAAACAAGCTTGCTGTTTGGAGTACAAGAAGCCACCATATTTTACACACCAGGTTGTTGAGCAGTTAGAATGTGATACTGAGACAGGCACAGCGCCAGCTCCATCAAATCTGGAAGAGAACTCACAAGCCAGATACGGCTACAAAGCGTTCTCAACTGGAATTCCAAAATCTGTGTTAACACGTCCAGATACAGATTTATTTTTCTTTTAATGCTTGAATTATTTTCAGTACAAAAAGAAAACAAAAGTTAGGATTACAGGCTTAGCAAGCATGAATAGTCATTTCAGATTTTTCAAGACAATCACACCAGCAGAATATTACAGGACAAAATTCAGTTCTAGGCCAGCATCACAGTTCTAGTAATCCTGCGAAGTTACCATAGTAGCAGAGAGCAGCAGAACTCTTCAATGACAGCAAGAACACAGCCACTTAGCTCTCTAAATTCCTGATACTGTCCCCAAAAAAAGAAAAATAGGGAAAGAAGAAATTCTGTTATTAGCCTGCTCCTAATATGCTACTTCTTGACAATATATTCCTGCAAGGCAAAAATGAAAACTTTTTAAAGTTACAGACTAAAGTGAGAACAATAGGTGAAACTCTTGAACTGCTGAACTCACCCAAAGTGTACAGAAAGCCTGCAAGTCCTTCTACACCTTACCATGGCAAAAGGTAACAACAAATCCAACTCTTTGCAGAGATGGAAAGAATTTCACCACAGGCTTGGAAAAATGTTTCCTCTTCTATGCAAGGATGAAAACCAGATTTATTTCCTTTTAAGATTTTCCTATCCAGAAATGCTATTAAAACTAACAGTCTCTATCTGACAGTTCTACTAGAAGTTTTAGCCCATTTTAAGCCTGACACCACAATTAAAAGCAGCTTTCCAAGTATTAAAAAGTTACTGAGATTTTTGAATGTAGATGTAGCTATCCATAGGACCTACAGTAATAATGACTGTTGAAAGCATGAATTAATACAGCTTTAACTGATGTAATTTAGAAGACTTTTAAAGCAATACTGAAAGCCGTAAAGCATCAAGATCTCACTCAGTCAGTGGACGTGTATTTAAGAAAATTATGAAGCAGAAAGCGTGCAAGTAGGAAATTATTTCTAGTAAGCCAAGGTTTAATTTACCACACACTAAAACACTGATGTAAAGTATGGAAACTTCAGCTCAGGGACAGTAATATGCAGTAAAACAAATGGACTTTCAAACCCTGATTCATGACTCTAAACACAATTCAGTGCTCTGCAGGCAGCTCTGCCTGGTATTGGCAACAGTGGATTTTCTTGCTTAGCTTCTGCAGCATCATTATAAAAGCTTCTCGATGCGGAATAGCACACTCAACAACACAATGTGATATTTTAAGGTAATGATGTCTAGCAGTACTGGTTATCATAGTTAAAGTATTAAAAGAGTGTAATTTTTAGTATTCTGAATGATTAGTAAGTATCTGAATAGACTTGAACCTAAATATTGGTTGGTAAGAGTCAGGAACAGTGCCAACAAAGAATACACCATTAATTTGCTTTCTGCACACATACCGACGGTTGCTGTAGTACGTAAATCCTACAAAAGGAAGCTGGTTGCCCACAAATGCTTTTGGTATGGGAAATGTTTCTTCCTCTCCTTTGTCTTCTTCCAGATCATCAAAATTACTAGTGTCAATGTCACTACTTAAGTCAGGCACAACTGGCGCTACAGCTAGAAAAAATGCAAAATAGTATGATAATAATCAGTATACCACTCAAGTCACTAAGAAAATTTTGCTTGTTACAGAGTAAATAAAACTGTAAACTCCTTTAAGCAAAATACACCAGTCCTTTTGCTAACATGATACATAGGTAAGCCAGGCCACCATTTCTGAGAAAAGCACTATACTTACTGTCTCTGAGTGTTTCCCAAGCCCATTGATCATTTTTGAAGAAAAGGTGCCGTTTAATTTCTTCTACACCATTTCGTCCTAGCCTCACTTCCCTGTTAAAGAGTGTTTTGGTTAAACACATGAGATTCCATAAATTATTCTGAAGGAAAGACTCATTTTAAAGCATAAGCTAACAACAAAGACAATAAAATACCTCTCAAGCTACGGTAAAATGTACGCATAACTCAAATGTTTTCATAAGAAGATCTCTATATGAGCACAGCAGCTACATTTCAGAACACAGTCTGGTTTTAACTTTGTGTATAAGGAGCTCTGCTGCTTCTGTTTCCACCATCATGGACAGTTCAGGCAACTGCCAAGTTTTTACACTGCACTCATGCCCAGGCTCTAAGAACTTCACTTCTGAGCAATTTAAAAATCTACACAAAACAAATACTTTTTTTTTCCAACATGACAAGAAATACTCTTAACGAAGGCTTATTTTCATTATGAGTAAAATATAAACCTTACCTATCAGTTAAAAAGGCACAAATGAGGTTTTTTGCCTCTTTAGAAATGTCACTGTCATCAGGGAAAGTAAGGGAGTTCTTATGGTTCATAATCTTACTGTATGTTCCAACCAAAGAATCAGCATAAAAAGGTGTATCACCTGAAAAAGACGAACCACAAACATTAAAAAGCAGATCAAAATTATTGTAGACGTGATTTGTAATATCTGAATTACATATACAACAATGTAGGCAACGAAGTGAACAACAGGCAAGGACAAATGTTTGAGAACTCTGCCAGAATTTTTTTTAAATACACTCTGTAAATGCCAGGATCTATAGACCACAGCTCATGCCAGAAGAGCAATAATGTTAAAAACAAGAGTGATTTTAACATGGGATTCTAGTTAAGTAGTGCAGACAATTCTGATGATCCTACTACTCACCTACAAGCATCTCATACAAGAAGACTCCAACTGACCACCAGTCACATTCCCGCCCATAGTAACCATCCCCTCCCTGGGACTTCAATACTTCAGGAGAGATGTAGTCTGGTGTTCCCACAGCCGTGTCACATCGTACCATTCCTTCCTACAAAAGAGAGGAAAACAGCCAAATACAAGATCCAAAGTTGCCAGTAAGTTCCATGAGTTTATGCAGCCTAAGCAACATCAACAGATCCACATCAAATTTTGTCAACAAACATTCTTTTTAAATTGTTTTTTTTTTAATTTTTTTGAAGTCTAAGCTGCTAAAGCCAGAACAAAGCACTATATCTGTCAAACACAATGGAAGTTGCTTTAAAAACCTCAGTTAGTATCCAAGAAGTAATCAGAACTGCATCTAAGGCCCTGTAGACACCACACAGCCACTCATGCCAGTATAAATGTGTCATTTGCTGACAGGATGTACTGTAAACAGTGAAAGATCCTCTGTTAGCATAAATGGGTCATCATCAGGGATTTCGATAACAGGAACAGCTGAACTGCAAGTTTTTGGCCTCCAACCCAAGATACTGAATGCTAGAAAGACTAAAGGTAGATAAGGCTTTGAAAATCTATGTAGAGAGACTTCAAAACAGGTAATAGATGAGAAGAATGTTTGATGTTCCACACACCCCCAAGAAAGAGCTGACAGAACCGAGATCAATCACACTGGAGCTGTCATCCAGAATGCTGAAGGTGTAACCACACACCCTTTTCCAGTGCCATTCAGGCACTTCTGAAATAATCCTATGCCATTCCTAGAAATGGATCAGTGGGAAAATTTGCATAAAAATACATAACTAAGCAAATAAAATAAATATTAATGTAATGCTGCATATCCAGCAAACCCTAAATTAAACTCCTATGCTGAGCAATTTTTCTTCTAGAGAATAACCTTTCTCTTTCAAAAGACTAGAGAAACCAAGACTAGGCTCAAGACTACTAGGATTTTTACACATAGTCTACACTTGGTTTTCATTGGTGCCTTTTATTCAGCAGCTAAGTACAATACTCCTGGAATATGATGAGATCATATTGTACATATGACACCAATTCTACTAAGTGCCACGTATTTCAGATTTCCACAATATGTTTTCCTCAAATATATGCACAGGCTGACCAGTCAGTTTTGTGTAGGGAACAGCAGTGCTACACAGCACATGAATACTGCTGCAAAACATTTTTTTTTAAATGACTTCAGAATACATTTAAAAAAAAAAAATAATTCTATGACACCTGTTTCCTTCAGATTTGTCCTCATGCTATGTTAGCAACAGCTAATAAGTAAAACTGGTATTTAACAACTGGCATGACAATTTTTTTTCTTTCATTTCTGACACACTACATAAAAATCATCTAATTTCTTTGCCCTAACTTTTCATACCAAAAGACTTAAAGAAACAACCCTGAGCAACTAGAGACAATCAAAGGTTTGGCTTCAGAAAGTTTCTCTAAAAAACAGTACTTGAAGAACCATTTTAGCACTTTACATTGTCACTAAGTAAGATGCATGAATCACAGAATGATCTGGGTTAGAAGGAACCTTAAAGATCATCTAGTTCCTTTCACTAGGCTATGAAGAACAGTAAGGGAACAAAGTGGAACCTGACACTCTTCTCATCTTGCTTAAAACTTTCTAACACCTTTTCTTTCCACTTTTAAGTATGTTTTCCTTTCACAAACAGAAAAGTAAAATTACAAATATATGTTTACCTTGTTCATCTTCATACAAGTACCAAAATCTGCTAATTTTAAATGACCAGCTTTATCTAGCAGCATATTATCAGGCTTCACATCTCTGAAAGAAAAATACATATTTTAAAAAGTAAAAATGCAATTTAATAGATTTAACTTCTGAAAACAATGGAAGTCAACTGCTTTTCAGATGCAACATTTAATGGAAAAACAGCAACATTAATGCACCACCATTGCCTCCACTTTTTTTTTTTTTTGCTTTCTCTAAGTATCACGACCAACAGAGACTTCTGAACAACAACATTTTTAAAAACTAGAACACATGTGAGAATACAGCCTTAAGTCACCAAATTTAATAGATCTGGACACTAATATTGAACCTCAAGTTCTTAAAAAACACTCACTGATTATGTCAAACAGGCATTGAAAACATAGCTTCTCTCCTGTACCACTTGTACTTCTAGGAACAACTGAATGTCATTTTCAAAATTTTATTATTGTGAACAAATATTTTCCCATGACTGAAGAGGAGTATTAACTTATACCACTCACCAAGTACTTCCACTACAAAAGTTTTCATGAAGTAACTGGGTAAAGTGCAGTATGTTGATATCATTGAATATACTGAAGCAGAATAGCAGTAAGAAACAATTACCAAGATAGCATAACACAAATTTCAGGAGAAAATATATTTCAGAGACCTCAAAGGAGAACTCTGGCCATAACTGTCAGATTAAATGTAGTGCAAATGTACCAGTAAACTCACAGAATCATTTTGGTTGGGAGGGATTTTTGTAAGACTCTCAGTTAGCCGTCTGATCAAAGTATAGCTGCAAAGTCAAGACTGAACTTCAAAGTTACATTAGGTTACTCAGGGTCAAATCCAGGCAAGTTTTCTTTTTTTGAGGATGAAGAATCCATACCCTTTCTCTTGCACTGTTTGACCTCCCTCATAGTGGAAAAAACAGCTAAAGAATAGCTAGATATTCCCCTGCTGTAGTTTGTGTCATCCATTGCCTTTCATCTTTTCATCATGCAGCTTCTAGCCTGATCTACCTTTTTTATAAACTCCAGCTGGGCAGCTGGTGACTAATGCTTTCTATCTTGCCTGAACACTGCTCATGTTGTGAACAGAGACAGTGCTGATCCTGGCATCAAACCTCTGGGGAACTGCTGGTAGCTGACTGTTGCTGGACAGCACAATCTACTCACAAGGAGTATCCAGAGAGTTCTACCCATTCAAACTGTGCCTTTCTAACCCAGCAACATCTACAACCTTGCTAAAGTCAAGACAAACACACTCTGCCTCATCAGTGAAGCCCATCATCTCAACACAGAAGGTAACTGGTTTGGGAAGGCATGTATTACCCTTCATAAATCCATGCAGGCTGTTCACAATCACCTTCCCATCCACATGCTGGAAAATAGTTTCCTCACAATTTAATCCAACTGCCCTTAGGCTGGCTAGCCTTCAGCTCCTCTCTCTCCTCCCAGCCCTTCTTGGGGCAAGACAGGTGTGCCATTTGTTTCCCTTCAGTCATCAGGAATCTCCTAATTCCCACACACCTTCCAAGGTGACAGAGAGCAGTATCTTAAGGCTACTTGGCAGCTCCCTCACCACCCATGGCATGTCCCACCATGTACCCTGGACATGTGCATATCCAGTTTGCACAACTGGGACTCACTTTGATCTTCCTCTGCCAGAGCAATGCTTTCCTCTCCCAAGCTCTGCCACTGGGCACAGGCTCTGAGAGGCCTGAAAGCAGACCTTATCAATGAAGGCTGGGCAAAGGCAGCAGCCTCAGCCATTCCCATGTCCTTTGTCACTCTGTCACTGACCCATTAAGCAGTAGGCCCATATTTTCATAAGTCCCTTTTCATTCATCAGAGTTAAACGTATTAACTACAGGGGGAAACAAATTCCAAAAAATCTCCTGGTGTCAAAATAATCTAAATTTTCATGATAAAAACCTCTCTGTGCTGCTGGCATCTTCTAATGCCTGCTTTCTAAAGCTTGCAATACACACGTACAAACGGTTCATTCAGCCAGATAATTTACCCATTAGATGCAGCATAGCTACATAATTAATGATGTTCTAGATGCTACTCCAGCAATGGATTAGTAGTTTATTTTGCTTTGTGTTCGCTTTTTTTGCAAAAGCTTACGTGCTAACACTGATCTTGCGACCAAATTACAAAACGAAAATGTATATACTATAGTGTATACTACACACTACTCAAATTCTTCCTGTATTTTCTGTTGAAAAAAATTATTCTTCTGCTCCTAGTTAATATAACTAAAAGCTAGAAACAGATACAAGTTCAAATATCAAAAAGAAAACTTCCCAGCCTATCCGAGAAATGACTACATTTCACTTTAGGGCAAGTACATGATATGAAACTAATCCAAGTCCCTTTGCTCTGCATCTCAATTTTCCATCTTGCCCCTCACAAGAAAACATATGGCTGGGAGATTTTCCTCACATTGTTCACAGATTCTTGTTTAATGGGTCACTGAGGCTTCAAATGCCTAGCAGAGAATTAATTCCTAACAGTGGATACTACTGTGATCAGATTCCCTAAACAGCTTTTTCTAATCAAAAGAAAAGAACCATTTTGGGGCAAGCATGCTTATACCATTTTTGTTCTTATTATCTCTTGGTAAAAGAGGGACAATTTTAATGCTCCCCAAACTGAGGAACATCAGCTCACTGAAAACCTTTTCCTTGACTATATCACCTCAGACTTAAGAGTTTCTGATGGCAACAACTTTTCAATTTGTAAGATGGAATAATTATGGAATAACAATAAAGAAGTAGTATCTTGAATTTTAAAACTGCCTAAACGGAAGTAATTCTGGCAGCATCAGAAAATAAACAACCCTATGTAGTATCTTTTTTTTTTCTCACCTGTGTATAAAACCCATTGAGTGAATTGCATCTAATGCAAGTACAACTTCAGCAGTATAAAATCTTGCCCACTTCTCTGGAACATCATAGTTACTCATTAAATTCACAAGGTCCCCACCAGGCATGTATTCCATCACCATGTAAAGGTAACGGTCATCTTGGAATGCGTAGAATAACTGCAAAAAAGCAAAACCAAATAATAAGCCAGTTGTGTTTCAGTTATCTTTAATATTTTGCTTGTCAGCAAATCAAAGGCATTTCTGCGCAAGCTGATTTCCAAAGTAACAGAATTGCTACAATAACTGCAGCAACAGTGCATCATTCAACAAACCTCCTAAAAATAAGTTAGGCTCTAGAACCAGATCCTCCATCCCTTTATATTACCCTGGAAGAAGTAGAGGTCTGGTTACAAATTGTGATTAGTGAATTTGGTGCAATGAATTTTGAGATCATTTCAAAGAATGCTCATTACATTGGGATGTTAGTTGACTCATATGCAAAGATGAAATTACTCTGCTGCAAACATCTACCTGATTTTACTTGTAAACAGTAAATGTTTATTTTTTCTATTGTCAACATTTGCTATATAGAAAATGAGCCTAAACTTTGAACAATAAAAATATTTCCCTTAAAGTTGTCAGCCCTCTGTTCAACATGAGTAATGCAAGCAGATTTTTCTTTACTTAGAACTGTATGAAATTCCTAAGTTTTATTCTGCACAACTACACCCAGACAGATAGTAAAGCAGTTACCCATTTGACTTGGGTAAATCTTGAATGAGTTTGTGTAATTCCAACCTAACAGAAGAATTTATATGCTTAAGGGTAAGAACAGTTTAAATTAACAAGATGACATGTGCACCCACAATGCTCAATAATTGGTTCAGGCATGTTCCTTAGAACTTCAAAGGCAGCAGCACCTCACAAAAAACTGTCAGTGAGAATACTGAAATGGGGAAAAATAACCAGAGTACGCATAATTTGCAAAGATACATAGAATATAACAATTAGAATATACTGAAGCTCTGTCTTAAGCACGTCTTTCTGGTATGCTGGATGATTTAAATCCACAGAGCAGATGTACCAAAATATATCTGGTAAAAGAGTTTTAGTAATAAAGAGAAGAATTTATCTTGTAAATGTGACAAAATACAGTTTGAAGCAAGTGTTATACCTGCTCTTTTATATAGCATTGCTTATCTTAGTCATGCATACCCTAGCAGACCAAAAAAAAACCAAAAAACAAACTTTGAAACGTGCAATTCCAGGTCATGCAGTATTGCAACCAAACTATTCTCTAATGCCAGTATTTTAAAAATAGTATCACTTTACCTGAACAACCCAAGGGCTATTAGCAAAAGCCATAATATCCCTTTCTTCCCAGAAGAATGCAGAATCGGATCTTTTTATCATCTCAAATTTGCTCAGAAGTTTCATAGCATACACTCTCCTTGAGGATTTATGCCTTACCTGTGAAAACAAATGTGACATACAGAACATACTGGTTTGCCATATTAACACATGAAGAACATCACTGAAAACATTACTTTTCCTGCTTTACCATTTAACACATTTTATAAGACTCTTCACATTACTATAAAGGATTATAAATTTGTATATCAAAAAAATAATTACATCTGACAATGCATTACTTTTTAAATACTTGCTAGAACTTTTCAACACGGAAGTGCATAGGCACAGGAGTCACATAATCTGCATGTATGTGCCTTTAAAAGGACAAATATTGGCAGTGTTGTTAAATACTATAAAATTAAAACTATAAGCATTTTCCAGAGTTCACTAGCAGATGTCTATACTTGTTGCTGTATTTCCAGTTTCTCCCACCAGCACTCGATTAAATAAAGCAGGATTAACAAGCCTGGCTGCTAACCTATCACAAACAACACACATCTCTCATCTGTGAGAACTATGTCCACAAAAATCTGGTGTAGTCCCTGAACTGACAGAAACTCTTCTAGCCCTTAAGACTTCAAGTGTCCATGTAAACAGTGGTAAAGGCTACTTTTCTTGATTATGAGGAATACACATTCCATTCTAAGAGTGTAGATTACAATGCAAAACAAGTACTTGTGCACTCGGACAGGACTGAAATAGAACATTTTCAAAAAATTTCCATAAAATGTAATGGAATAAAATTTCACTGAGCCAAAGGCTTTAATATTTAGGACTGCATCTTCTGAACACAACACTGAGAAACAGATGCATGAGCAAGTAATATGGAATATGTTCAAATGTACAAATAGAAACTTAACTTACCAACTGAACCTCCCCAAATGCCCCTCTACCGATCACCTTCACCACTTCATAATCTTCAGCTTTCATGCGCAGATCTCTCATTTTATTTACTGTGTCTTTATCTACATAGAACAAAATCCACATTTCATATATAGTGAACTTAATTAAACCCATTTGTCTAACTTCAATTTTTCATAGTTTTTAGAAGTGCTGCTCAAAGAACCTACATTGCCATTGAAAAATTCCCTGCAAGAATGCGTGACCTTATTCTCACAACCAGTTACCAAAACTTGATATAACCTAATGCGATGACTCCACTGTACAATACTATTACAGGAGATCTTAATTTTGAAGTTTTGTTTAAAATAATTACCTAAAAAAAAAAAAAAAAGCTAGGCAAAAATTTCATATCCAGCATGATCCTGCTTGCAAGCTGATCAGTATAAAAATATTATTTCTGAATAAATATGCAACACAGCTGGGAAAGTGTAGAAGAAAATACACTACAAGACACTTGAAAAAAGTATTTTTTGAAAAAAGTTATGCTTTTCTGCACTTTCATGATTCCTAATACTCAAAAAAAGTAGATTTTAATTTAAAACATGCAGTGGGAATCATTGCAATTATTTATATAAACCTGTCATTCTATAAACTAGAATAATTTACAAACTCCCAGTGGGCAGATATACTAATTCTAATTCCAAATTTGGTAAAAGATTAAAACAGTCTATTTTAATCCACGTGGGTCAACACTGGCATGAGACTACGTAGAAAAGCTTCATGCTTCAGTATTTCTAAAAGCCAGGAAGTTCTACTAAAACAGATATGCTTCTAATAAAAAAAAAAATAATGCAACAGTATTTTATTTTCAAAAATAGTATTATAGGCCTAAAAGCAAAGCTTAGAGAGAATTAAGGACAAGGGAAAAAAACAGAGGAGAAATAAATAAGTTCATACACTAAAAAGTGACAAAGCAGCTGACAGAAAATTATTATTATTAGATTTCTACCTACACAGGCCACAATCTAAAGCAAGAGCTGCCTATCTACAATAAAAATTCAGTAAGATTTTATTACCTTAAGAGGAACAAACATAGTTTCTGTTTGAATAAATACTCTGCAGCATTATTATCTAATGTAAAGCAACCATTTACAACGCAGCATAACACAGGCATTTATTCAGGTAAATTATAGCAAAATTCTAAATTCTGACAAATTCTTTCACATAGGGATCAAAATATTCAGTAGTTCCAACAAATAATGCATTGCCTTATTTGCCCTGGTGACAACTAGCTTACAGAAGAGGAGCAAGACTGCACAGAACTAAAATGCAGCAATTTTGATGACAGCAATTTTCTAGCTATTGTTAACTTCCTGCCTATTAATCTCACAACAGGAGGTTCACCTCTTCTGAATAAAAAAGCACAATATGAATCCTTTAAATGGTATTCAATCACAAGCCTTGCCTATCAACAAAGCAGAATTAACGAAAACACATCTGAAGAGCAACCTAAGCTAAGGATTTTTAAATAACCTAAGTCAAGCTTGTGATCAGTTGCAAATTGAACTTTACTGCTTGAGATACATACTAACACTCAGTTATTTTCAGACAACATGTTATAGTAACAACAGTGCTGAAAATTCGACCTCCATATTCTAAGATCTGTTAAACAAGGATTATCAGGCTGCAGTATACTTCAATAGGCAGCTCCTTATCTCCCAGGACCAGCGGAGGACCTGCCCAGCTTATGCTGTATGAACAGCTGGGGTGGCTCCCATGGCAAAAATCCCCCTCCCAACTTGTCCTGAACTTTGGTTGTAACAAGGCTCAGATGCTGCCTTGAAATAAGCTGAGTCACCACCGCAAAGCAGGGCTCTCAGATACCTCTAATACTCATTTCTTCATTCTTTTAATTCTGTATGGTAGAGAAACAGAAAGGTTCTATATTTGCAAAAGTAATGCTCACAACCTCAACCGGTAGAGGCAGATTTTGGAGGTTCCACAAAAATACAATGTATAAATTAGGGAGAAGTAAAGAGGGGGTAAGGAATGGTTCATAGGACAGTCTACAAAATAAAGGAAGCAAACTCCCTTTTTTTTTGCCATCTAGAAATTTATTTTAAATTTCTGCAATAATGTTGCAAACTAGGCATCTAATACTGCAAAAAGATATTTTAAACAGTCTTCTAATAAAATAAACAGGAAAATGTCTATTTTTTTAATGGAAATTCAAGGCAAACTACACTTCACAGCTCCCTCTAAGGCCACTACTCACACATCCACAGCTTGCTTTAATATTTCAGCAAACACTGCAAGTTAATGTTTCAAAGGCAGTTTGAAGGGAACTAATGTGTTCTGTTCTCCACCTTCAGATTACTTCAGGTCACATCTTACACAGTATATAATTTATACCTAAAAGATATTCATTATCAGGCTGTAAATGTAAAAGTTTTCTTTCACTCAGCCCCAATTGCAGTAGTGAAGCTTTTTGAGACTCACTATTGATTTCACTACTCATAAAAATTACATTCATATTATCTGTTGCAATGACTATTTCCTTTGCCTGGTACAACTTCTCTTTTCTCCAAGAGTTTCACCACACCTTCTCAGTAAATAACTGAATATACAAAATGTGCATGTAACTAAGCATATGGTATCAATACAGTTTGAACTGTAAAAAGTTAAACAAAACATTTGAGCTTAGGCTTTCAGTAACCAGCTTACGTGCAAATGAGACATCAAACAGATCTAGTGGACTCAAATATTCACACAATTGGAGATTAATGTAAAATAATCACCACAAAATTCACTATCACAGATTACAGTTGCACCCAATACACCATTTGAAAACACCATGGAAACAAAAAAAATCTCAACATATATTTCAAAGCAAAGACAAAAATTATTTGAGTCAAATTACTTTATATTTACCATAAAAACATTTGTTAGAGAATTCAATTGAATTGCTTAAGCCTGTAAAAGTCTAACACCATTAGCTTAATTTCAAGTCTTGCCCATTTAGTCTACAGGCAGAAGCAAATCTTCCATCGGCAAACATTTCTGCCAGGGTCTTCAGAATTTGTCCATTTGGCAGCCTTCAGGAAGTTTTGATTCACAAATGCCTTTTTGGGGTTTTCCTTGTGTTTTGATTTTTTTAATTATGAAAATTATGGAACTATTATTTCTATTTAAAAATCAACTTTATTACCTTAAAATGTTATTATAGAGTATAATGTGCAGGAAATCTGGCAGTGGAAAAATACAGGGTAAATGCAGAGAATTCTGCAGACACATCAGCTGCATACACAAGTAAATGTATCAGCTATGCAGTATAAGATTTTCAAGAAAAGAGACCCTTTCTACTAAAAAACCCAAAAGCTTACAAATTATGCTCCAGCCTGTTAGTGAACAAATATTTAATACGATTCCATGACATTGTACACACCACTATGCCGTTTTACTGTTAATTGCTTATGATATCTTAGTACATGAAATTAGAAAACAAGTTATGGGAATCCAGGGAGTTGCCCTAACAAAGACAAGAGTTCTTTCTCTTAAAAGGCTTTGTGCCACTGCAGACAAGGCCATTTACAGGGGCAACAGATTGGACATTCAATTGCTGGGGATGAGATTTGCATAGACAGCTGCCACTTCACAGTGGGAAATAAACAATTAAGACTCTAGCACCCAAAACAACTTGCACCCAAAAACTCAATGCACCCCAAATCCCTAGCTGCTTTTCAAAGAGGTAGAACAGGTGTTTTCTTTTGATATTACAGACTTCTGTTATTTAGTAAATTAAACATTAAATACTTACACCTGTTTAAGAAGTTATCAATGTTCTTATTTTTTCTTAAGGCAGGAAAATCCAAGTCATATACCAAAGCATCTAATCCATCCTGAAAAAAACAAACAAAACAACAAACAAAATTAAGTATTTGGAAAAATAATTACACATGCTGCTAACTAAAGAGCCAAGATAAAAACCCAGTTGTCCCTATCAATCTTCCATGCAAATGAAATCATTCACATTTATTTAATGACTGTTAGCAGTTATGTGAAACAGCTGTTACTCCTTCACTTCCATGAGACTCATCAAAATTTAATTCCATATACTTCTATGTATTATTACCCTAATTAGCTCCATACTTACATGAAAATAATTACTTTTTTCAAATACAAAAAGAACAAATAGCAGTTCTAATGAAGTTCAGTAATATTAAAAAGTCACAGTGCATCACACAGTAGGCACTTGAACATGAAATGGCAACTAGCAAATAGGACAATGACAGTAAATTAATTCACATATATAATAAAACCCCTGCATTTTATCCATTGAATTCAGTGTGAATTCTCATGAACAAGATGTTGGCTTTTTACATTCCAACTTAAATCTAGAAACAAACAGCCACAAGCCCATCTGGCACTGCTATCACAGCATACATCCCTATCAACAAAAGCAAAGCAAACATTATCAAAAAACCAAACAGAAAAATACAATGAAGAAGGAGATACTTTTAAGGTCTCGTTAAGTGCTGTGAACTTTGTGACTTACAGTTTAAGTCTAAGTTTGTGACTAGGTATAAATGACTCCTCAGTGGGTAGCATCTTCTTGGAGAAAGATTAAACCCAGTTTTTTGGCTGAAAACCACAGATACGGCTTTGACTGAAAAAAGATCAAGTATTCTAGGAATTATGTAACAAAGAATTAAAGTGCATTAGGAAGTCCTCTCTCTCTGTCAGGTAAGTATTGTGTAAGTGACAACTGCAAAAACAGAGACAAAGGTCTTAAAATACAAATTGATGGATGTTACCAAAGCATGCCAGAGATTGTACTGCTATTCACTTGTCCGTCCATAGCTAGGTGTTTATGTTACCTATTTTTAACCTGCTTGGAGTGAGATATTAGACCAGACATATCTTTTGATCTGATCAGTTCAGATCTGACTAGACCTAATTTGATTGCTTTCAGCTTCTAGAAGGATTTTTCTATCCTTTTTTAAGGACTGAAAACTGATCCATCAAGTCTTTGTTAAGTATATCGAGTAACTATGCCTGAACCAAAACTAGAGCATAAGCTTTTTGAAAGCTTATTTTCCAGGAATATATAGTTGAGAACACATTTTGTTTAGCCTGAAATATTAGTCTTTGATCTTTCACTTCAAATTCAAACGCATTTTTCACCTTAGTCTTTAGGACTGACTGTTAACTATAAAAAATCCCAAGTGCTATCAAAATCAAAATTATTTCTTGGCTTGCAGTCCTCAGTTTTAAAGTATGCGAGATAGAAATTATTTACTTCAGATATAGTAAGAATAAGCAGTAAAATCATGACAGAATTTGAAAACGGGTAGCTGCAAGGATAATCAGAATTACTTTAAAGGCTGGATATTATTAAAATTGTCAATTTCATAAACACATTCCTTTTTTAAGATACCTCTGCCTACAGTGGCTCATTTTGAACTAAGAAATGCTAAAATGAGGACTATACAAATCAAGAAACGCATCACAGTATTTCACTTCTCTAAAATAAAGTCAGGTTTTGCATCTTGTGCATTAAAGGATCTTCTTCTTGACCTGACACTGGTGATGAAAAAAGAAAGCAAATAGCAAAGAAACAACATTAAACCAGTCAGTAGCAGAAATAAGAGAGTTAAGAGGCCAACAACAATTTGGACTCAAGACAGATGCGGAAATAAAGCTATGCAGGCAGGGTAATTTTAACTTAGTGAGAAATACTTTGCAAACCACTAGAAGACACCTTTTCCAAAGACACATGGTAAATATCCACAAAATCCAGGGAAAAAAAATTAAATTCTTTGGTTCTGTTGAATAGATTCAACAGAGAACCACAATAACTGCTTGCACAGCAGTACGAAGTCCACCAGTAGCTTCTGTGCATTTATCTCCATGCCAGTGAGGCAGTAGGAAAACACCAGCTAGGAGGCTGCTGGGTCCTATCTAGTGATTTTTAAAAGCAAGTTAGAGATGGCAATGAACTGTCAAAATCTGGGGTTCAATGTGCTGTGAAGCTTTCCAATCTGTAGTCGATTTATCCAGGTTCACAGCTAACACAGAACTTCCACACACCAAGCAGAAGCACAAAAGTCTCAAATCCTGGTTGGCTCTGGGGTTGTGCAATTATCTGCTTCTGTTCAGGGCTTGCTTCAAAAGCCAAAATTCACTCTTTTTCTTTCTAGGAAGGGAGGTTTCAAACACCAAATACAAAAATATACAAAAAATGGCAATATGTTTAAATTCATAACATCAATCTTACTTTTGTATCATGCTTTTTCTTTCAAAATACTAAAATATAAGCCCATGCCTAAAGAAGCATAAAGTACAGAAAACTTCATGGTTTCCTTGGTGTCTAAGACATATTAGTTATTTTGTTGTGTTATTTTTAAAAGTTGTAATTTAAAGATGGGAAAAAGTACACACATTCACTTTTAACAAGCAAAAGCAAATTTCAATACTGTTTAATTCAGAATTCACCATGTACAATGTTTCCTGTTCTGTTCTTCACCTTCCAGTTCTTAGATATGAACGCTATCAATTAAAATACTTAACTAAACAACTCTGAAATACAGATTCAAGCTCTTGATCTTCCATTCATTTCAAATAATATTTCAAGATCATGCAAACAATATCAAAGGAAGCTACATGCCAAGAATTGCTTATTTAAAAGGCTCTTCAGGAATCAGCTTCTCTTCACTACAGTATCCACAGAATAAACTAACCTGGATTAAAACTTCCATTTAAAAAAGGTACGGGTGGGTGGTATTCTGTAATTAAGATACTTGCAAATCCTTAACTCTCAAAATAATTATCTTCAACTGAAGTAAGTTTCTGAAGAAAAAAAAGACCTTGGTATTATTTTACTCTCAGACTGCAAATGCAAGACTAAGCTTGAAGCAATTTTATGGAATCATAATTAATGGAAGTAAAATACTTGGGATATCTAGTGTAAAACATAAAACATGAAACAGCCTATTTCACTGACATTAGCTAAAGCAGAAGAAGTTGCAAACACTACAAGCTGTCCCAGCACAAAGGGAAGCACAGAAGCACAGAAATTTTCAAATGGTATCACTAGTGGACAAACAGAGAGGACAAACAGAGAGGAGTACAGAAGCTCAAAGTGAGCGCTGGTTCAAAGTGGTGTGGGTCAGAGAGATGGGAACATACTATGGAATTGTAGAATTAATGGCTTGCAGAAAAAGGGTAAAGTCTAAATGAGACATGATCATTATTGCCAGCAGCTGCAGAGATAGCTCATCTCTCAGCTTTCTTCATTCCACCTTGGTCAATCTTTCAATATGTCATCTGACTTTTTTGCCAACACAGAAAGGAAGGGACATCATCTTTCCATCAAGACCTACAGCAGCCATACTCTTCTCCTCTTAAATGATGACAAGATGTCATTATAATAGGCAACCATACCTCCAGTAGTTCCAGGCCCTGTATTAAAATAAGGCAGCCCCAATTTTATGATGGATTTTTCCTCCACTTGGATGGGTGCCATGTATGTATCTTCTTTAAATACAGCACATTGCATACTTCTTGGAAACATATATTGTGGCTTAGAGGTATTTTCAGCTAACACTAAGCTCTACCTTACTTTGTCATTACAGAGCAATTTTCCTGTTTAGCTTTCAGGCCTACACAGACATTTCCCTTGTAACAGTTAAATTAGATTACTAAAATAAATTGGTTTATACCTCCACTTACATGGGAACAGTATTTCAGAGGTGACTGAAAAAGAACAGGGGAAAAACTTCATTTCTAATGTTCTTCAGTCAGTTTCATGGTCTGATACAACCTTTTCTATATCACATTCATTCAATGAAATCATCAGTAGTTTCATTATCTCTTTAAAAGACCATTTTATCCTTAAATTGTAACAAAGGCACACTAGTAAGTCATTACAATATGCAGAGTTCTTCCTTACGAAATCAACAATTCCACATATTCTGTTGGTTTAGTTTCATTCATTACTACACCATACTTGAAAGTTTAAAAGGTATAGTTATATGGAATACAACCAAAGTCAGTCTACATGCATAGACTGGCTCTGGAGGTGACAGTAAGAGTGTCCAGGAAAGAAGATATGAGCAAGCACTGCTCAGCTGTATGTGTGAGCCAGAAATGGCACTGTTACAGTTAACTATGACAAAAATTTTCTAGGCAGCATTTTCTTTGATGATTTTTGTCTAAATGTTTTCTCCGTCTGTTTCAGTTTCTTGCATTTACAGCATCATGCAGATATGAATTCCACAACCTATAGGCCACATGGAAGTGTACCTCATCTTGAGCTTACCACTCTTCAACCAAAAGAAGAGACAATGACTCTTTACCCACCTCCACCAAGACACAGCTTTACATACTCACAGCATTTCACCATTACCCAACTCTCTTCCAATTATCCTTGTATGAAAGCTATTTCAATTCCCATCATCAGCACACTCTGGTGATTTGTTATTTCCACCACGTACTTTTTAACTGGGGCACATGTGGAAAAACTGCACATTGTATTTAAGTTGTGAGCACACCGTAAGTACACAATGCATTACAACAGTTTCTGTTCTGTGCTTCATTGTATTTTCAGTTCTTCACTGAAATATCTGCTTCGTTTTTATAGTCACTGTGTACTAGATTGATTCTTTCACAAAACTAGGCACTACAAATCCAAGCTAGTTCAACATAAGTCCATAAAGATCAGAGGTGTTTTTTTCCCATGCACTCAACATTCAAAGATGAATTTTACCTACCACTTGTAATCAGCCAGGCACAAATCATTCATTTCTTCTTTGATTTGCTAGATCTTTAATTTTTACTGCTCTACCATCATAAATTGATAATTATTTACCATTTTAGATCCCTTATGACTGTGAAATATCACACATCTGTTAAACCAATATGTTTCGAATAGACTGATCACCAGCTTTCCATTTATTCATCTATTCATACAAGTGGCCAAGCCTTTGCCATTACTTTCCTTCCAGCTGTTCTAAAAATACAGAATGCTGTAAAATAAAACTTACTATTAACACAGACATTAACTACATAATCTATTAACACTGAATTTCTCAGGTTGTTATGCTAACTTCTTTTCATTAGATTTATGTAAAATGGACTGGTTTTCTTCAGTTTGTCTTAAGCAGTCTCATATTAACTGGATTTTTCGCAAATTTTGATCTATACCTACTTCCAATGCATCAAACTGCCAGTACTACTATGACTGTACTAGAGTTCTTCACTCTGCAACTACATTCCCTAATCTCAAAACTCAATACAATTATGTAATGCTGGTTTCATTCAGATATATGAATTAATATTAATATAATTTTATAGGGATGTTTGAAAATATATACTATCAACCAATTCCAATGTAGCAAAACATATCTCAAGATTCATAAGTGATATGAAGTAGAAAATGCAGTAAATGATTGACATTATCAGGGGACAATTACAGCATTTTTATATTTTGAAATTCTTTTTATACACATTTCATTATAACGCAATATCATCTAGCACAAATAAAAATACATAAAATTCAGTTGAAACTTTGTTATTGAGATACTTGATTATTTTACTATCTACTTAGCATTCAAAGCACTAAAAAAAAATACTTAATGAGTATTACCAGCACACAAAAGTTGCATTCCTTGGACAGACTGGCAGTTACCCAAGTTTAAACTCTTTGCCACTTTTCCTTTTTCAAATAGACAAAAGTAAGTCTTAAGATCTACAATTCTTAACTATCTGTATTTTGGTTCCCTGTATTGTAGCCATTTTCCTATCTCTATAGCACTATGATCTTCCCCCCTACTATCAAATCAACAAACCTGATTCACCTTGTTTTGCACATGTTCATCATAATTCGCAATAATGTCCTGTTATACGTAATTCTCTGGTCAACTATGCCAATAGTGCTACATTTATCTATCTCTAATCAAGTACACAAAAAGTTAATCATGCTCATTAATTTTGCTGTCCAAATAAGAGAAAATTGCAATTTAAGGCTTTATCCTTAAAGTGGACAAGACAATGTAGACAGAATTAAAGCACTTCACTTAAGAATTTTCATTAAATTGTCAGAGCAGGCAAAGTACACAAATTGACACATGGGCCTGAGTAAAACACCCTTGATTCTTCACCCAGCATGACAGAACTCTGCAGAGCTCCTTGCTTCCTAATATCCTGAAATACTCCTAGGAGTTCTTGCAAATTTGCTTGAACAGACAGCCTTTCAAAAAGAAATACTGGGAGTGGGGTGTTAACTCAATAAAGAGCAAGGAGTTTGACTCAGTGAAGATTTAACACCTGAAAAAGATCTTGAAACTTCAAGGCAGCATTATTGAAAGCAGTATGGATTATTGCTTTCATTTTGACCATTGTAGAGGGTTATTTGCATTGTAAAGGTTTAGTTGCAAACTTCACCCACATTCGGTGTGCTTCCAGGTATAAGTACATTTACTTGCCTTCTGTTCAAACAATAGCTGTTCAACATTTGCATTGACAAATTCCTGAAATATACATTTCCTACATGACTCACCAGATTATAAACCAATACAGCTATCTCAAATTATATTGATATACATAAACACATACATCAAAACACCCACTGAAACTTAACACCAGAGCCAAAAGGCCTCTCAATATAGTTATATCCATACTTTAGGAAACCTCAGGTGCAAGTCTACAGACAGATACACATGCAAGTAGTAATTCTGCATTACTAATTTTTGTAATCAGTAATTTTTGTTCACATGCACTTCTGGGTGTTGCTGTTTCTTCACTCCAGCAATGGATCTTACCACCTGAAGCATCTCCTAAAATAAACTAAAACAAAATGTAGTGCAAATCTGTGAAATCAACCTATATACAGTAAGCATGCAGGAGTACTGCCAGCATCCACTACACACCTCAGTCTCTTGCTAAAAAAGAGGGTAAATCATAGATCCTTCACACCAGAGCCCTTTTCTGTCCACTGACTAGATGGAGAAATCTCAAATCACTAGATCTGTTCTGAATGACACCTACTTGTGAGACTATCTTATGTCTAAAATTATGGAAAACTGACATTGTTTGAAGATGCGTTCCAGAAAATGTATTTCAGCAGGTGTTTCTTTCCACTCCAAATTCTAACACTATATTACAACATTAATTTTACAACAATAGCATAATTTCTTGTGGTCAACAGTCTTTACATCCAAACTTCAATTTATTACATTACTTCTTTATTATTTCAATTTGTCATCAGAATTAGTTCCACTTAGTATTACATCTTTAGGAACAACCATCAGGTGAGAGAGCAGTGTTTTCAAGGATGATGAAGAACACAGACCAATATGGCACCAAGAACGTATTTCAGTAAAATCTAGGCAGAAAAAAGGTACCATATAATTTGAAAATAGTTCAGGAAGATGTGAAATGGGAGTAAAAGCTGATTGACATTAAGTCAAATTATACTGATTCATTTCACAGCAAGTGAGACCACTGGATCCTTTCAGCTTCATTTCCTTAAAAAAGGTTCCAACTTGCAACCAACTTGCATTGGTTAATATGCTCTGTGGGCAAGTTTTACAAACTTCAAAGCTTCTATACCAAATGTGGCACATTCTACCATGAAAAGAATACTTTACATAAAAAGACCAATGCAGTTGTAGAACTATCTGGAAGGCTACAGACATTCTTTATATTTCAATGTGTAGAAAATACGAAAATAGCCTACTTCAGCTTTAAATGATTTATCAAACCCCATTTGACTAACACTAGAATTAAATAAAGTTTAAGTACAGCTTGTTAAAACCATCCTTTTCAAGAAAACTGTATTAAATGTGATTAACACAAGTACACCTAAAACATATATATTTAAATAGTGTTAGAAGAAGTAGGAGGCCTCGTCAGGAGAACTGATGTTTATCACCATGGAAGCAGCATTCCACAGCCACTGCAGCACTTGGCATTATGAAATGCCTCACAGGTCTAGAGTTCCCAGCTACTGTAACAACTGCAACTGGAGATGAGCAGACAACCTGACACACTATCCACAGAAATACCTCGTGGTGGAAAAAAGTGACTTCACATCCTTTCCACTTCTCAAAGTTATGGTACTAACCAAAAATATAAGGCAAGCCCTGTTCCTTCAACTAAGATATAAGATAACTATTTCATTTTTTTTTTTTTAGCCAAACATCACTTGTAAATTACATCAGCAAATGCTCTTTGAGGTCTCCACAGCTTTCTTGGTTATCCTGTGAGGTCAGATTCTTCCACAGGCAGCAGAGAGATCTGCTGTTCTGATTTGGGAGTCCCAACCTTTTCATTTGAAACACAAACACTCAAAACTACCAATTTAGATCAATGGAAGTCAACACTCTAAGAAATGCTCATTAGAAAGCAAAAGTAACATGGATAAAAATTAACACTATGGATGCAAATACTGGTACATAACTTCCCTTCAACAAAATGTATAAAGACAGATCAGAGATAGGAAAGAATGAAGACAAACTGGTCCAGTCCCAGCTCAAAAGTCTAAGACTTCTTTTGCAGCAACCTGCAAGGAGTCAAGTAAAGACTTCAACAGAAGAAAAGAAACTGCACAACTCCATTAAAAAATAGTGGGATTTACCAAAGGAAGCAGAAACCCCTCCACATCTGCTGCCTAGGAAATTGCTGCCTGCCTCCAGATTTATTTTCAGGCAGGTATCCATGAAGTGAAACCTGACTTCAGAAAGTAAGCCTTTGTCACTTGGGCAAGATGTGAATTAGCAAGACACCAACATGTTCATTGGAATTATTGCAAACAACATCAATAAAATTGCTTTAGTTCTTGTAAAAGTTGTCAAATACGTAAAGCAACTTTAGATCTCTCAGCTTTACATTACACTAAAACTAGCATGAGTTCTCCCATAAATAGCTAAAATTGCTGCTTCTAGCTCTCACACCACGCTTTTGCCTGAAAAGTGATACCTCTGCTATGAAAAACAAACAAACAAAAAATATTACCATCAAAGGATGCAATATTCACTGGAAAGGATACTAATTTTTCTGTAAAGCAACAATACCTTAGCAGCCATACTGAACCTGTTGTCACCTGACCTGGATGATGTTTGCTGCAAACATAACTAAGTGCTAACTACAGATATAAACAATAAACTATACAACAATAAAAAGGCAAGTTCTCTCTTTAGCTTTGACAACTTTGTCTCTGGAGATTATATTAGCTCAATAATTATGCTTTACAAAAAGACTCTAAAAAGGTGTATCAAGGAAAAAAAAACCCTCTGGCAGTAATAAAATCCACACCACAGAAAAATAATCCAGGGTCTGGAAACAGACGCTGAAAACAAAAGTACTTAATTTTTTAAACAGAGCACAGACAATTAATTGAATAACTTTTCAAGAAAGACTGGGAACATCATAATTTTTCTAGCAGTCTGGAAACACTGCACAAAATCGCCCCTTGCCCATCACCAAAATTCTTCCCTAAAACTCTACAAGTCAAAACACTTCTACAGTTAGAGGCAAATAGCCATGAGAGAAGTCCCAAAAAGAAGATTATAAAAGAATTATACTAAAAAAACTCTCTAGAAACTGAAATAGTAATTTGTAAAGCAATATGCCTTCCTTTAGGGTCACATGCTAACTAGTCTGCAAAATGAAAAATATGGGAAGTTGAGGCAAGGAATCAACTCTGAGAAGCTTCTTCGATTGCGCAATCTCCTGTCAGAGCTCTCACTACATTTCTGCAATAAACATTCCAGCACAAGCAATCACACGTCAAGCAGATATTTGAAATATGCAACTAAACAAGAACTTAGCACTATTTAAGAATTTGTGCATCGCTAGGCAGTTTTGTATAGCAAACTCTAGTGAAGCCCATAGACTTTTTTGTGCATTGATTAAAAGAAAAACTTCAGTTTCAATAAAAAAGATGTCTGTATGCAGAAATCAAATGTACTTTTATATTTTTTCTTTTTTTCCATGATGAACACTCACAAAAATGACTTTCAAATAATGTTATTTTTTTAAAAGATTATAAAATTCCATGAGAATTATTTTAGATATAGACAAGTTTTTTCTATTTCCAACCACTTCGACTCATCAGAATTAACAGGATTTTGTAACTAACAGGAACAAAACAGCAAGTTTTCCGCCTTTTTGGGAGATTTTCACTGTTAATGTAGAACAAAACAGTTCTGCTAACAGATTGTTTCCAGAGTTCAGAACCCAATGAATTAAATGTATACATCTAAAAAAACATGTTTTACCCATTACCTTTAAGCAATTTTTAAGTGCGAAGAGACAAGCTCTCTTTCAAAACCCACCTGAAGGCAAAATGGTAGCATATACAGACAATGCCACGAATGACACCATTTTAATTAATACTGGATGTTTAAGTACATATTCAAGTCACTAATAGTGACTACTTTCAGGTAAAAAAATTCTCCCCAATAGATGCTTTCAGAGAAGTTGTGGATGTCCCATCTCTGAAAGTCTTCAAGCCAAGCTGGACAGGGCTTTGAGCAACCTGTTCTAGTGGAAAGTGGCTGTCCATAGCAGGGGGGTTGGAACTAGATGATCTTTAAGGTCCCTTCCAACCCAAACCATTCTACAGTTCTCTGATTTAAACCAAATCTCTAAGTACTCTTTTTACCCTTTCTGACACCACAGCAGAATCATGACTAAAATCCTGAACGTTTTGGACTGCATGTGAAAAAAGAAAGTTCTAACTATAAAACCAAAAATCTACATGAAAGCATGGTTCCACATTCCAGTACTGAAATGACAGAACTGAATCAAAGCTGTCCATGGAAACTTAAGGGTGGCTTTCTACAAACTGCAAGTCTCTCTCATTATAATCAGTAAGGATTTTACCATATGTCATACTGCAACAATATAAGCTGGTTTATCTAGGATTTTCAAGTACAAAATTTCAAGAGGAGAAGAAGAAGTGTTAGAAATCCATTAGAGGATCCAACATTTTCAGTTTCAACGAAGTCCAAAGATGATGTGATTTATCACGCTTACAAGATAGTTAGGGACATGCAAGTAAGTTTTTCTTTGTTCCTTTTCAAGCTTTGAGACTAAAGTTTGAGGGAAACTAGAGCCACTGACTCCATACACCAAGAAAGAAGTTTTTTCCCAACATTTCCATTGCTCAAGCATGACAAATGCATTCCTAATGCACTTGCTAAAGCATGAGACACAGAGAGCAGAACTTCATAAAACTGGTATTCAACTTCTACAACACTGTGTACTTTCACCAAGCTCATATACTGCAATCATAAGGATGAAAAATACTAAAATACTAAGAAATAATTGTAAAAGCAACTCTTCTAGCAACTTCTCCAGCTACATCAAAAGAGTAAGTCAACTCCTCCCTAATACAATTCTCCTCCATAGCACTCCAGAACCTGAGAAAACCACCCCCCGACCCAAACAGGATACAACAGACTGATACATGTACTCCAACGGCATGATTTTCTTTTGGATTGAGAACATGGGAGAAAACAAATCTTAACCCAAGAGGAAAGAGAGCCAGGGCTGTCTGGACCATTGCCACAACCATGGAATCTTGTCAAAGTCTCTCTTGCCTGTCCTTACAAGGGAGCAAGACTGAGCCTGGGCTGATTAACTTAATCTCTACAGGAGATGAGGGCAGGCAATATTTTTGTCACACCATAAAATACTGCCACGAGACAAATCAGAGCACACTAACGTGATATTTTCTGTTCCTCCATTCCACTGACCATTTTGAGTAGCTGTCATTTAGTTTCTCATTAAGCAGAGAGCAAAACTGATAAAAATGTGGTTTTTACAAAATAAATCAAAAGGAAATGAAAGGCGACTTTTTACTTCCATCCAAATTCTATATGATTTTTACCCCAGCATTTGCTTTACGAGATAACTTTTCCAGTATCTAATTTCTTAAGGAAGTTATTAAAAAAGCACAGCTTTCTTGGAAATCACATGAACTAAGAGACTAGAGATACATTGTATGTGTGTATAAAAATATTAAAAAAACAAGTAATTCAAAAGCTATGTCAAACGAGGTCAGGCAGTATCTGCTACTTCCCATTCATATAAATTCTGTGTTTGTAAAACACTGAGGAAAGCAGGTTTCCAATTTCTAAATACTACAAAATATCAACATGAGATACGCTGGAATGTAATTAAAGAGCAACAATATCACTTTAAGAATTTAGAGTCACACTTTTCTCAGATATCTTGCACTTTCCAGAAGACTGCTGGATCACGGAGCCAATTTTTGAAGAACTACGTAAAACATGGATGGAAACAGTAATTTTGGAAACAGATGCTTGTTACCAATCATGGTCATTTTATAAATGAACACATCTAGCCTCAGAGACTTCAAAAGGAAATGAAGAAGGCAGTTATATCTTTTGTGATATTCAAACAAAATGCACTGGCATGGACAATGTTACTACAATGTTAATGCACTGGCATTAACTACAGATAAACAATTTGACTTAGAAAAGGAAATACCCAACCATCTGACATTAGAAAAGGTCTAAGACCAGGAAGTTTGTGTATGCATACATCCTCTATACAGAGATTTACACATCCCTAACAACCAAGCATTTCAATTTTTTTTTTTTTTTAAAAGTGACCTACCACTTTCATTCATATTCACATTTTACAAACTGTTTGCTTGGCAAGAGAAATAAGAAGTACCAAAAACTTCAACAGACACACAAAGTTCTTTGCTTTTACAAAATTACGAGTAGTTCATGAAGCAAAGCTCTATATGCTTAGGGCAGTCTTCAGAGAAGCCAAGCAATGCAGCATTTCATCTAATACTGTCACGTAAAGCACGTTCAAAATCCCCATTACTTGCCTCAGTCATGGTAACACATTGTGTTACTTGCAGAAAACAGAAAAGAACCGAATCTCCTCTTTTCTGAACTGCTGGAGATCAACTGTAAGATCATGTCACATTCACATGTTTAGAGTTCTCTTTCTTTCCTTCCAATATAGAATTAAGGGACAAATATGAAAACCAGTCATTTCTTATAATATTGACCCTTTACCTACTGAACTACAACATGACAAATTTCCAATTTATTTAACCTTACCTCATTGAAAAACCTATTAATCTGCTTATTCTCTGAAGATGACACTTAGCCCAGTTCAACACATTCAGTTAAAAGCCAACTTTTATAAATAAGAACACTGAGATAATACTTCTTAAAGATAATACCTCTTTTTGTATATGTTGCTGTAAAGAATTAAGAAAACAGCAGAAAACCAATCTATGAATAGATAAGCTATTCTTTCTGGAAGCCAATATAAAAATCCATGGCTGTCCAGAAGACAAGAAAATTCAGAAGAAAAGCTGAGTGGAATTGTTCTAAATTCTCACATACTTTTTCTACACAGAAGTTAATCTTAACAGCAGAAAATCATCTAAGTATCCTACAGCCTGACTTGCTGTGTTTCCAAACGCTCTCCAATGTCGCTCAATGTCATGAGCATGCCAACAACATATTTTGAATTTTCAGTACCAAGTTTTTAAAATTTTTTAATTACAAGCAGTTTGATCTTAAAAATTACAAAACCAAAATCAGGATAATACAGCTTACATTCCCTGTCAATCCTCAAAATAAATATGCTATTTTCTGTAAAAAGGGAGAAGCATACCTTTGAGTGTCTTAAAAGGCCAATGTGGCTTAGATTTCTGTTCTTATCAAGAGTCAACTACCAACATACTGAATTATTGTGAACTAGCAGAAACATAATAGGAACCTGATGGTAAAGGGATGACTAAAAGACATCCTGATTTAACCTCTTTGCCTTGCAATACCACAATAACAGAGGTACCTTTCCAATCCAAATGGATCATTTGAACTTGCTGGTTTACATTCTCAGAATATTCTTTCCTTCCTTCCTGACAGAGTTCATCTTAACTTCTAGAGTATGTCACAAAGAGATAAAAATTAACTCCGTGGAGCTGCTTTTCCTGCTGCTTTCTTTTTAAAATTCAGATACTATTGCTGTTTAGAATGAACAATATTTAAGGAAATAACAGCGGTTTATATTTTTGTCCACTTAGAAACTAGATTTGTTATGCATGTATTCTGTGGTTGAGTTTCTTCCATGTCTTCAGGCCACTACCTTTAAAGGTATTTCTCTTTAAGTCTCTTTCACTCTCATGAGACCAGATCTGCTGTTAAAAGAGAAATTAACATCGGGGTGCTCAGCACAGATATCATATCCTATAAATTGTCACCTCAGAAAATGGGACTTTGATAGCTGAGGAAACAATTTGTACATATAGCACGCACCATTACTTTCTGATTAACTAGCACTGCTGCAAACATGTTGTTGCACTGATTTAAGAGCTTCACTGAGACTCTGAAACAAAGCTAGGAAAAAGCAAAGGGAAAACCAACCAGTGAAACCATAGAGATGCTTTCTCCAAAGATGGAGCATCACAGAACAGTCTAGATTTGGTACTACCTCAAAAGTTCACCCTGTCCAACTGTTCAAGCAAAAGGGAGCCTTGATGAGATTGCCCAGCATCCTGCTGAGTCTTGAAAACCACCACCAATGGGGACTCTACCACATCCCTGAGGACATTGCTCCAATGACTGACTACTGTCGCAGTAAAAAATTTCTTTTGCACATAAACCTCTCCCAATGCAATGTGTATATGCTGGCCCTTGTTTTCTCCTCCTGAAAAGACAGCTTTAATCTTCTTTGTAGCTGTCCTATTAGTACTGGCACACCATGATGAGGTTCCCCAACCCTTCTCCAGGGAAGCACCTTCACTTTTCCCTCACAAACCAAGTTCTCCAGCCCTTTGATCACCTTTGTGACCCTCCTTTAGAGCTCTCCTTGAATTGCAGGAACAAGAACACCTCCCTACAGATGTGGCCTTACTAGCACTGAGTGGAATGATCACATCTCCAACTCTGCTACTGACCCCTCTGTAGATGCAGCCTAGGATCCAATTTGCCTTTGTTGCTGCAGCCATGCTCTGCTGACTCATGTCCACCTCGTTGTCCAACAGGGTCCCCAGGTTAGCAAGGCTACTTCCAACATCACAGATCCCAGCCTGTACCAGGCTCTTTGGTTGTGTCATCCCAGATGTAAAACACTGCCCTTGACTTTGTTAAACTTCATACTGTTCTTGTTTGCCCACTCTTCCAGCCCTTCCAGATCTCTCCATAAAATGTCTCTTCCTTCTAAAAGGTCTCCTCACTACTCAGTTCAGCATCATCAGCAAATTTACTGAGGGTACTTTCAATGCCACCATCCAGGTCATGCAGGAAGACACTGGAGAGCATTAGGCCCAGCATCCACCCCAGAAGACTCCACTTGTGGCAGGCTGCAAGCCTGAGTACAACCCACTGACCACCACACAAATTATGATATATTTTTTAAATAGTACATATTTGATGTCTCACCAAAATTAATTCAATTCTATATTAGCAAACTTTAGGTAGATTATTCCTTATGCAATTTTGGTGCCACCATTCAGTGTAACGAAATATTTTCATCACAGTTTCCTTCTAACAAAATCTAGAGTAGAAAATTATAACTGCACAGTATTGAAAGCAAAAACTCCTACCAATTTTTCCTGAAGCTTAGAGTACTTCAACTGAATTTGTAGATTTTTTTGAATTTGCATATTTTTTTAAAAGGAAAATGAATGTCATGATTTCCTATTTTTCATCACGTATAGTGTGCATATACGTATATAAAAGTCTGTGAAGGTACTAAAAATTTCTTTTTATCCAATTCATTTATTTAACTATGATGTTGAGTGATTAATGAAGCTTTTCAAAGAAAGGCTTTCCTGGAATTCTGTTAAGCACACCTTCAGATTTAAAAAGCAAGCAATAATAGTATATTAATTCATTAAAGTTCAAAATCACTACCTACTCAGTATGTAAGGCTAACAAGAAGGATAATTATTTCAGAGAATTAATAAACTTTATTTATTACAACCCTCAAACTGATTAGGTCAATGGAACATTTTAGTGATCTCCCCCCTTTCTTCCAGTGATTACACCACTGGAAACTATGAAAAACAGGAAGAGTCTCCCGTTATACTACTGAGCATTATCAGTTGAGTATTGGACACCACACTTTAAGTGCAACTTAAAATGCATGTATCTTCATTTTAACAGCTTCATATACATGCACAACACAGTTCAAACAGACAGTATTGACATTTTTCCATTGAAAGCATCAAATTTCATTAAGCTCCTCTTTGTATACTATTTTCCCCCGAAAAATACAGTAATTCCCTACCACTAGTTCAATGCAAAGAGAGTGATGAACATAATGAACATGCTACTAAAAAAGCTAACATAATGTAAAATTTTACTTATTATATTGAAGCACAGTAATTTCTAGGTTCATGTACTAATAAGCATTAGCATGCAGAGAAACTAATTTTCTTTACTTAAAAACAGAATTTTGCAGTCATAATCCCATGTAAATCAGTTTTCTCTACTTAGCTGTAGGAACATCTGGAACTTAAGAAAAATACAGCTCTAACTCAAAAAGATATCCCTCTCAATGATTTTTTAATGATTTTGAGAATCTAGAGAGATTCCAGCTGACTGGAAGCTGGTAAACATCGTCCCAGTTTAAGAAGGGTGACCCTGGAAACTACAGGCCTGTCAATGTCACTTCAACAATTATTATAGAGAAGCTTATTTGGGGAGGTATTGAAAAACACCTGAAGGACAATGCAGTCATCAGTCACAATCAGTATGGGCTCATGAGGGGAAAGTCCTGCTCGATAAACTTAATTCCCTCTTATGACAAGGTATTCCCAGGTATCAAGGGAAGCCAGCTGACCTAATCTTTTGGGATTTCAGTAAAGCTTTCAGTACTGTCTCACAGTGTGCTACCAGATCAAATGTCCAGCATTCAGCTGGATAAACACACCAGAGGATGGACAAGCAACTGGCTCACGGGTCAGGCGCAAGGAGTTGTCACCCCATTTGCTACATCAGACTGCCGACCTGCCACCAGCAGGGTTCTGCAGGGCTCTATCCCTCCACAGGGCCTTATGCTCATCAACATCTTCAAAAACTACTTGGATGCACGACTCGAAGGAATACTAAGTAATTTTGCCAGTGATACTAAATTGGGAGGACCTGCTGACTCCCTCCAAGGCAGGGAGGCCCTGCAGAGACACATGAACAAATTTGAGGGCTGGGCAACCACAAACCATAAACAAAAGAGAATGCTGGATTCTGCAGCTGGGATGGGCGACCCTGGATGTACACAAAACCAAAACAAGATGCTGGAAAGCAGAGCAGTGGGAAGGGACCTGGGGGTCCTAGTCGATGGCAAGTTGAATCGGAGTCAGCAGTGCCCTGGCAGCCAGAAGGGCCAAGCATGTTCTGGGGCATCACCAGCATGGCAAGGGAGGGGATTGTCCTGCTCTGTTCTGCACTGGGGCAGCCTCTGCTTGAGTGCTAGGGGCAGTTTTGGGTGCCACAAAATTAGAAAGATACAAAGCTTTTAGAGAGTGTCCAAAGGAGGGCCACAGAGGTGGTTCAGAACTTTACAAGGAGTGGCTGAGATCACTTGGCTTGTTCAGCCTGGAGAAGATGAGACAGAGGGCAGACCTCACTGCAGCCTGTAACATCCTCATGAGAGGAAGTGCAGGGGCAGACACTGATTTCTCTCTGGTGATCAGTGACAGGACCCAAGCGAATGGCATGAAGCTACGTCAGGGGAAGTTTTATGTCCGATATTAGGAAAAGGCTCTTCACCCAGAGGGTGGTTAGGCACTAGAACAGGCTCCCCAGGGAACTGGCCACACTACCAACCCTGACAGAGTTCAAGAAGCATTCCAACAACACCCTGAGGCACATGGTGTGATCCTTGGGGTTTGTAAAACGTTCAAGATCAGGATGATCCTTGTGGGTCCAACTTTGTATTTTTGTGATTCTAGGAAAATAATTTAAAAATTTGAAAGCAACAGATTTTATTAGAAAAGCAGTTTGCAACATACCAATGAAGATACAATGTTAAAGAGACTGATACCTGCCTTTTGACTTTAAGTCTTGCTGTGGAAGTTTTTGTTGGCCATTCATGTTTGACACATGTCCTTGTAGCTTGATGTCTGCTTTTCAAATACCTAATGGTACTACCAGTGAAATTTCCCTACTCATTAAAAGAAGTACAAAATGTAACTCGCCACCATGCCATCAAAACCACAAATTGTGGGGGATGGGGGAAGTACTTCCTTATTTTAGATGCAGGAAACAGAAATACAAAACAGTCTCACAAAAAGACTGAAGAAATCAGGAAACTCTAACTTAAAGCCCATTAGGCCAAACAAACAATTCCAACACCAAAATCATCTTTAATTATCATCTTACTAATTTCTCTGTCTGTTTTTCAAACCTCATACTTGTGTAATTACCTTTCAGACAGACAAGACTTCCTTCCCCATAAAAGGGCGTTTTTTTGTTCTTGTACCCTACCTTGTCACAGCATAAATGTAATTTGTTGTGTTCTGCAGCTTAAAACATTCAAAAGCAAAGAAAGATATATCACAGTATCAAGGATATTGCACTGATGCCTCTATTTGTTGATATTTTATTTACTAAGGCAAGAGGATAACATGGCACACCAATTTTCATTTCACATCCTATCTTTTCAAGAGATACTGGTACTCAAACAAGAGGAAGTATTTAAATTAAATAACTGACTTTTCACAACCTCAACGTCAAAAGGATAAAGTTATTTTTTATAACTGTAAGAATTAAATAATTTATGGTAGGCAAATACCCATTGCACAAGTTTAAGAATTAACTTGAGACTATAAATTGACAGGACTGGCATTACTGACAAAATTTTTGTTGACTGCTCCATTAGTTGTTTCTCCTTTACATGTTAGAACACGATTATGGGTTTTACTTTTACTGCAGAAGTGAAACAGAAATTATATGAAGACTGAAGAACATAAAATCATGACAACAGACACCTCCCTTCTGGATTTAAAAATTAGGTGATTTTTGTATTTTGCAGAGATGAGGACACTGTTATCTTGCCCATCTTCATCAAATGCTCCTACGCTTAACACTGTTTTTACCTTCTTCTGGATGTAGAAAGGGAGCTTAACAAATAAACTAGGTCATTTCTGTGAGTTGCACTTCATTATATCTGAAAGACATTCATTTATCATGATGAAATTCAAGGAAAGCAAGATCTACAGAGAATTATCTAATCTTAAGTATAACCTTTAGCTCTAAGTTACTTGTTAAAGATTGTGTCTTTTTCCATTGTTATGAAAGAGGTTATGTTGATTTCAACTCCTCTGAAAAAAAACAACTTATTTTGTAAAAATATGATATTACTTTTTAAAGTAATTCTTCAAAAATTCATTACCCTTTTTTTTTTCCACTTTTGCTAACCCATCCGCTCAGAAGACTTGTTCTTAAATTACATGTAAGGGCCTATAAGTGGAATTATCATTATCAGAAGAAAGCTTAGGATTTAAACTTGTTTCAACAATACATCTTTGCTGAACACTGTTATTTCCTCCCACAAAATATGAGTAATGCAGCATCACTGTAAGGTAAGTTTTTTTATGCTGAAATATACAAGAAAGAAAGCAAAAGATGTCCTGCATTGGTAGAGTTAGTCAACCTCTCACAAGATAGCCAGATTGGAATGAAAACCTTCAGCTGCCTATTCTGGCTGAATCTTCCACTGAAAAATTAAGCTTCTACTTAGAAGGCATCAGAAACTTTGAAAGAAACTTCCCAACCTGCAAATAAATTATTTTGATCAACCTTTTTTTTTATTCCTGACCATATCTATGAATTTGTCAAAATGCAATGAAACAGGGTATATAAAAAGAAAAAAAAATCCCTTTTTCTCTCCACTAGAATTCATGGTTCTCAGACCCATCTTGGGAAGAACTAGGACAGAAACTATTCTTTATATGAAGGCGGAGTTAATCTGACTCCATTCTTTGCCAGGAGCTCAAAGAGGAGATGACCAAAGAAAAGAACAATGCAACTACCCTAACTATTCCCTGATGCCAACCAAAACTCAACTGTCCAGAAGGCAGGAAGTCACAGAGGAATTGTCTACAGTCACTGCAGTGCCAGACTCAAAGCAGCTCCTGCAGCACCAGCATCTAACACCCCAATTTTACCTCTAAATGCTATCTGCTTAAATCCCAAGTCCAAACTATTAATGATAACAGTGTTATGGACAAAAGCTTTCCTATCAATGTCGGAAGGCATTTGAGGATAGAAAAGAAACAAAAGGAAAACACTTCAAAGATTCTTCTGACCTTACACTTCTCAAGAACAAGAGCAAGAGAGACTTTTAGTCCTTTCCTTACTCCAATCCAGTTTGCCATACAGAATCAATAAACAGCTCTGAAGTTTGCAAGTTACGTGACACAAGACCTTCTTTGTGTTACAACTTTTTCTTTAGACAAACAACCCAGAATTCTCCTAAATACGGTTTTCCTACCAAGAGTCTTCATAGCTTGACTCAGAACCACATTGTGACTAGCCCTAATGATTTCTCTGACGAGCTGATTTTGCAAGTGAAAACTATCTGCAAACACTTTAAGGTCATGCTACTTCCAAAACCCATAGGCACAAAACAGTCTGTGGAGTATGAGAAAGGCTAAAAATAGCCATGGGCATTTCAGTAAAATACAGAAGACAAAAGCTCTTCCAGGAAACCTACTGATTTATTCACTACAGAGAAAGCCTAGCTCATTAATGACATGTCCAATTATAAATTCAGTGTATTGGGGGAAAAAAATAACCAAAACAACCAACCAACAAACAAACCCACTGCTCAAACAAAAAGCAACACAATAAAACACACAATCCCATCAATAGTTCAGCTTTCACTCACAGGTCTTCATGGGCTTTTTTTTTTTGTTTATGCCACCATCTTTGCTCCACAAGTGCTGGCAACAACAGCCCCTCTTTCAAAAGCCATGGTGATTGCTGCCAATACCAGCAGAGCAAAAACTTCAATTCCTAGCGAGTCTACTGCTTGGCTGGCACCACTTTCAGCCTCGAACTTCCACAAAAGAGGATATATAGCATGTAACAGCAGGTTTGAATAGTCCCAGGACTACCAAAAAATGTATCATCGTTATGCCGACAATTGTTTGTTTAATTGCCAATGAACTTAGCAATGATTTAAGTTGAAGGAGGAGGACAGCTACCCACAGAAGATGTATTAGAGCAATAAACAAACCCTCACTGAAGTGGCAGAACCACCTTCCCTCTTTAAAAGTGGAGAATAAATTCTCTCAGCTCAATACCAACAGGATTCTTCACATGCCTACAATCAAAGCTACTTTCTAAGAAGAGATTAGTATAAAAATACATTTGTATAATCAGATTTTATAACAAAGAAGGGAATTCTATGATTCCACCTCTAACACTGACAACAGTGCAGAGTATCAACACAAAGTTGTGAGGCATGAGTAGTACCTCTATTTTCAACCACAGTTTCATGTCCTGCCTGGTATTATTCACACAACCTTGCATCTGCAGGAAGCACAAGCCAAGTACAACCAGTGCACACTTCATTCCTCCTGTCCTACCCTCACCCCACTCCTCCCTGAAGGATCTTCCCCATCCACTCCTACATGGTTAGCTCCTGGCTGGAGAGGTTTCCTCCCCTCTTATCTACTTAACAGAGTCACTTGCATACTTGTAGCCAAACGAGCTTCCAAATCTCATTCAACACCAAGATGGTGCTTGTTCTACTGACACCTTACACTTCAGCTTCTCTGAAGTCAAAGGTTGAAGCTGAAGTCTCTCCTCTGAAGATTCTGCCCAAAAACTCCACAGGCAGTCTCTCCTCTTCTCCAGTCTCTCAGGCACAGGTTCCTGTCACATCAGTATCAAAAAGTCTTTCACACTTCCAGAACAATAAGGAAGTCCTACCCAGCGTCCCTCACTGCCTGTCAAGAGGAAAACGACCTGTGTATACAGATAAAGAAAACACAAGGCTACATAATCAAGAAAAACTGAAGTGGCACTTGTGGAGTGCAAACTGGAGATCACTGCAAGGCAATCACTCTCTTTTTAGCTCCAATAGGAAAATCCTACATTCACAAACTAAAATATGAGCTTATGAATTCACAGCAACTGATGCCAGGTACAAATCTTTATGTTTAAAATATCTGAATCTACAAATGCCTCCACACAGAAAGTTCTTCTGGTCTTCTGTGGCAGATACCTTTCAAAAAATTATTTGGCCTAGAAACAGATTTACTGAACAAGAAGGCCAGAACTCTGCAAATAAATACCAAATGAGTACTGATGACTTTTCTATTTAGTTTTGGTGAATTTTATTTTCCGCTGTGTGAAGTTTCAACAGAGAAAGTATTCTTCTGAGAAGTGGAAAACTACAGGTTGCCCAGAGAAGCTGTAGTTAGGACAAGGAAGGACAATGCAGTTGTCAAAAGTCTTCCTGGGCAACCTGGTCTAGGCCACTCTATCAGAGCAGGGGGATGAGGGACGCCCAGAGGTTCTTTCCAGCCTCAATCATTCTGTGAAAAAAAACATCATTTGTACTCAACAACATATTACTTTCCCACAATACATGGTAATAAAAATTAAGAAGGCAGACTTCCAAATCACCATCCAAAGTAACTGATTTAGAAAAAATAAACAAATGATCAAACAGCAGCCAGCTAGAGATGAATGCCCAAACCATTGTTCGTTCACACTTTCCCACTGGAAATAACCACTATGGCTATAATACAAGTTTTACTAACCATCTGCTGAAAAATGTAACATCTCCAACCACAAAACAGGAAAAAAATTTCCTAGCTGAAATTTCCAGATGTCAAGACAAGCTTCTGGCTTCCTCTTCTTCAAAAAGCACATTCCAGATGACATACTTAGTTTTGTGCAGTCAGGGGTTTTTTTGGCTTAATTTATTTTTAAAAATTAAGCTCAGCCTCCACAGAAACAGTATTTTAATAGCAGTCAAGTCACTGACTACACAGGAAAACAGCCATCTTCTATTAATGCATTTTCTATGTAGGTATCTCACACCAAGTTTTCCTCAATATATTCATACCTTAGCACTAACTGCTGCACTATATTCAGATGTATTAAGTACTACGCTGTTTTCTACTATGTTAGAGAAAAATATAAAGACACAATTAGTCAATCTTTACATAACTATTAGAATTTGAGGATTTTTTCTAAGTGAATATTATGACTGATGAAGACCTGTAAGAAAAAACAAGGACATGTTCCGCATGTGTTTCCAGTTCAATTATAAGCTCCACAGCCCAGACACACTCAAGCTAGAAACACTTTTAGGTAGTTCCAATCTAGAGTCCAAACTAAAGCCTTTGTGTGTGCAGTGTTTCCTACTGAGGTTTCCAAGCATTAGGTCTTTGCATCATCTCAGATCATGCAACTGACAAAAAGCAAGCAAACCTTTACATATTTCTGAGCTCTATTAAAGAAATAGAAAAATGAATGCATATAAGAAACATAAGAGAAGCTAAAATAAAGAAATCTGCAGCTGAATTTCAAACAGGACCTACTAATAAAGAGATCTTACATACTGTCCCCGTGACAGTTTTTATTGTATAAATATTGACAGGGAGTGGCAACCTTTCAGCTAATGAAAGCCAATCCTTTACAAGATTTTGAGTATCAGAATAGACTTTGACCCCTGCTCCAGTCAGAAGCTGGTGCGGATCCTGTGCCGGTTCTCCCGTAGCAACATGGGCAGCTAACCCAGCCCAGCAGCTCCTGCTCGTCTAGACAGCCTCCAGACAGCTGTAACTGAAGATGCACCACAGCACCTTACACCCTGCTGAAGCTGAGCACACTACAGAGACATCTCTACCATGCAGACTGCAGACCTCAGCACAGGCAATCCAATCACCTCAGCACAGCAAAACAACGTGGGCAAGAGAAGCTCCAAACCACTTTTCTTCTTCTCAAAGATCCTGTTTCAGCGCTTGTTCAATCACTGTTCACAGAATCATTTAGGCCGGAAAAGACCTGTAAGATCATCGAGTCCAACCATTTCCCCAGCACTGCCAAGAACAATCATTAAACCGTGTCCCCATGTGCCACCTCTACACATCCTTTCCAGGGATGGGGACTCCATTGCTGCCCTGGGGAGCCTGTTCCAATGCCAGTGTTCCAGTGTCACAGTTTTCCTGCTGCACGTGGCTCCCTGCTCCACCTGTTTGCTGTCCATGCTGTGTGCCTTGGCATTAATTTGCATGTTAATTTCAGCAGATTGCTAAGGAAGCTAAAAGATGGTGTTATTTGCATTTGCTTTAACTGAGCTATAACTGGGTGTTGCCTGCATAGTGCCTGCAGTTTTACCAGTATTGTCTCATCATCCTTCTGGCTTTATTGCTGATGGAATGACTGGACAAATTAAGGTAAAGACAGAAAAGCTTTTAACCATTCTCCAATTTTTTTCTCAGATAAATAAGTTTGGTTTTTCAATATTTCTATTTGGAACTGCAATTTCGTGATAACAAAGGAGTTTTGATAAATAAAATCAAGCAACATCCACCAAAAACTACTTTAATTACATGGTTTGGGACCTCTTAAATTCAAGATAAACATCCTGTATCAAGACAAAAATCGCAGTGTTCTTTGGTAAGAGACCTTAAAAAGCTTTTTATTTCTATATAATACTAAAGTATGACCTAGGAAATTCTGTTAACAGCAACTGTGAGGCTACCAACATCATATGCTCACATGGCTTCTCAGTATTTAAGTTCTCAATGAGTGGCTCCTGAAGCTATCACTGTCCTCAAAGTCAAAGATTTACAGACCAACAGGTTGATTTTCAATTTGTTCAAAAAACAAATTCCAGGTGTTTCCCTCTTCCTTCCCTCAAGCAACAAAAAAAACCCACTCTGTAGTTGCCAGGGGAAAGGACATTGTTTACAAATATTTTTACTTTGTAAGAGCATTTATAGCTTAGTTGGGTGTTTTATTCCTCTTGTTGAAACGTGTCTTAACATCAACTTTCTGTTATCATTCCTCATTAAAACTTTTTATAGGAAAAATAAATAATTACATTCCTATACAGTCTCTAGTTTTATAAGCTAAGAAGAATTGGCTAAGTGAACTATTAATTCTTCTGTAAAACCTACCATACACCATGAAACAAATGTTAACATTTCGATAGTTCCACATCTCTACTGTTAAATTTCTAATGGCTAATGTAATACGAAAAAATTCTTAAGAGATGCAAGCTGAAATAAGAAACCATCAAGTTATTGTATTCTCAAAGCCAACTTAAGAGTTGCATTTTACCTTTGACTAACATAAAGATATATTTTATCACTGACTTAACATAAATCTTAATATATTTCATAATCTGTAGTGATGAGTAGATAACATTAACATTACATAACATTATTATCAATGTTAACTAATGTTTACATTAATAATTAATGGTAATAATTAACATTAATTATTTTTGCATATAAAGTTCAGATATGGTAACCTGAAGACATGGAACTGTATTTCTAGGTCAGCCGGAAGTCTTATTTTGAATCTAACTACCAAATCACAGAATGGTGTGGGTTAGAAGAGACCTTTAAGGGTCATCTAGTACCAAACCCCTGCCATGGGCAAGGACACCTTCCCCTAGATCAGGTTGCTCAAAGCCCCATCCAATCTGGCCTTGAACACTTCCATGGATGGTGTATCCACAACTTCTCTAGGCAAGCTGTTCCAGTGCCTCACCACCCTCCCAGTAAAAAACTACTTCCTCATGTCCAATCTAAATCTACACTTGTTTCAATTTAAAGCCCTTGCCCTGACACTAACAGCCCCTGTCAAAATGGTCATTTTATGACAGATGAGCCAGAAATTCAGATAAACCCCCCAAATCCTTCTCCACAGGGTTGCTCTCAAACCATTCAACACCCAGTCTGTAGTGATGCTGCTGATGTACCAACACAACTGCAGACCTTCCACTTGGACCTAAAGAACGGTAGAAACATGTCCAAGGAGATTTTGTCAGCCACAACACTTTCACATACTTTGGACCATCTTCAGACAACTTAAAGAATTCTGAAGCTGACAATCTGCAAGTGTTCATGAAGTTCTGATTCTTGAATATATATATATATATATATATATATATATATATACACATACAAGAAGCTTCATTAACAATCAAGGAAGCTTCTCAGATACCTAATTTTTCTAGCATTCAATCACTCAGACTTCAAGAGCAGAATTAGCGTGATTTCAGTCAACATGATTTCAACAGCTATTTGGATAGATACCTCTAAAGTAAAGGTACTTACAGTTATTTACTTTTTATTTATTGCTTTTTAAAATTTTATTATCAAAATCCCTAATCACAAAGTCTTCAGAAGTGCTTTCTAACACATTTAACAAAAGGGAAATATGTCTAGTAACAGAGATATATATAGAACTCTAAATATCAAAGATGAGAAGATCATCTTGCATTTTCCTATGCAAGACAGATGAACATATATTAATCTAGTTGATGAAACCAACCTAGGAAAAACAGGTGAATCAAGCTCTGTAGCTACACATTTCTGGTGCAACAAAAATGGAAATCTCTTCAAAGTCGATAAAATAAGTTTGTGATATGCTTTGATTTACAGTGTTTACTGCTGTCAGTTATTTTGAAGACAAACTGCTCAATAAATGAAATATTTGACGTCTTTGATAAATAAGACCACCAAAAGTGTGACGTTTCTAAAATCAACTATGGAAGTAATTGACTAAGTACCTGGATAATTTTAAAATTATATTGTTATATATATATAAAGAGAATATATATAATAACTCAAGTGCCTGTATAAACCATGAAAACACTCTTCATGAGTTCCTACCTGAACAGAGAGAGCACCAAAATACACTTTCACGAAAAGTTACTAGCTATTTCAGAATCAAAACCATATGCAATTCCAAGTCAAAACGTCCCACATCTACACACTTGCTACATCCCTTAACTCCCCACTCTCCACAAACTGGAAGCCCCTAAACCCCGAGAATTTACTAAAATATGGGTTAATTCCAAAAATTGTTGTAGAACCATACTAACTGAACACTGCTTTTCAGTGTTTAAGCTCACTTAGCTCAAGTTAACAGTTAGACACTTACACTGCCTTTGAGCCTCCTCAATACCCCTATGGAAATTACCAGGATCTGATCACTGCACACCCCACAGAGTGACCACCTCTCTAACACAGCCTTCAGTCTTATCACATCTTTTGGGGACTGTAGGACTCCTAGTACCAAATATTTTGAAAAAATGTATTACATGATGCTGTGACACCTTGTCTACACTTAACTCAGGCTTAAGCCTCCTCATGCCTCATCAAAAAAAGACAGCTTATCTATGATTCCCCTGTCTAGTACTAAATCAAATGCATGGAAGCCCCAAAGAAACAAATTTTGTTACAGACAGTCGCAACTTAAATTCATTTTCTTACTCTGTTTTTTATTACGGTTACGTAGCAAAAAACAGGAAAAATAAACACATCTCTCTCCTGCACTTCAGCTTTATGAATTTCCTTCCTGCAGCATGTGAATTGAAGTTACAAGGCCCTCAGAGCACCTTTTCCGCCTGCTCGGCTCTGTTGTCAGCACCCTTCTCCCACACCTTCCTGAAACGGTAACATCTTCCTTTGTATCAGGCTCCACCCCCATCTTCTTTTCTTAGTGTTCTCATACTACTTCACATATAAATTTAGAATCTTTCGAGCATACAGAATGCAGCTTATGACAGTTACAAAGCCCAAAATGGCTACAAAGCTGATTTAAAGGTTATTCCATGTCTTGCCTGTTCGTCTACAAAGGCTACAAACTGACAGGGAAGAAAAATAAGAGCAGAAGAAAAATGAAGCCAAGTTAGAGGATAAAACCATCCTAAGAGAAGCCAAGAGCATTGCTGAGACTTTTCATCATACAGCCAAAAAAAATGTTCCCTGAACCTAAATGATCCCCAGCATTTTAAACCTACACATACAGAATACCAGATGCTGAAGTGCCAGTGTATCTGCTATTCCTGTATTTCTGCTCAGATACGCACAGTTAGCTACCACCTTTGCTTAGGAAAAGTCAAAGCAGTTATAAGGAACGTCAACCTTAATCAAAGGTAAAAAAATATTTTAGAGTTTTAAAGTTTTACTAGAAAGAATTTTTGTATGTAATCAGAAAAATATGATTTAACTTTCTTGTTAAGTGTACCACATCTAAAGTCTGTCAAATTTCCCTCTTTAACTGAGACCTGCAGGGAGGAGAATGGGGAGCTCATTTCAGAAGGTATTCAAATGCAGATCAATTACACCTACACCTAAACATTTCTTCCTTAAAAGCATATCCATACACATTTTAATGGATTTGATAAATAAATAGTGCTTTGGGCCAAGAATGATGTTTGTAGGGTGAATCATCACATTAAGAACTGGTGTAAAATATTTAAGCCGTTTAGAAAATGTTAGGATACTTAAATTCTTCTATAGAAAAGACCCCAAGAATGCGTGAACTAAAGTATATGTCCAGCCAGCAATTAAGACTGATATATTGACCAAACACATACAAAGTTAGCTTACCAAGTGATTTCCTCAGAAGCAGCATTTTCTTTTTTAATTGGTAATAGTTTAAAAGAAAATTCCTAAACAACTGTCACTTCAAAGGACCTTAAAATCTGTAATGCAAACACATGTTCTAAAATTTTCAGCAAGCATGACAGGAAGCATCCCAGCAAATTCATTCCCAAACTGACTACAGCTTAAGCTCCTAATCACAATTAAGATAACTGAAATGGGGCAAATCCTTAAACTGATTATAAGATTAAGGAATACAGTTAAAGATACTACCAACTGCATGTCTGATACCTGCCAATTCCTTCCTACCACTGTAGGAAGGTCCCTATAGAACAGCCAGCAGTTCAGCACATACTAGCAAACTGAGCCATGGTTAATGTAAACTCTGGACTCCTAGATGACTTTATACTCTTGACACCTATAAATAGAACTTGGCTGTAAAAACGTCTGATTAGTCTCGAGGTATCAAAATTGACACACTATATTCTAAGAACCAGAGGTCTTCTCATTAGCTATGGTTCTAAGATGACAGATAGGTAAAGCAGATCAAGAGAAGCAAATTAACTAGAAGATGCAGTGCTATTTTCCTTTGTGACAGCAGCATCCACACAGCTCTGCTTTTATCTAGGGATGTAAGTTTGACCTGCCAACACTTCAAAAGCTCATAAACCTGTAATAAGTTAAAGAGAGTAGATAATATTGTGAACTTGTACAGATTCTTGCATTATTCTTTTAATCTACTCACCGCCTGATGCTCAAGCAAGCTTTCTGCCAAGAACCATGCAGCAGAAAATGAAGAATGACTATTAAGAGCTATCTCCACCCCCACACCTCCCTTCCCTTCCAACCCCAAATGTCAGAGTTCATACGGGGAACAAATCCAATTTCTTTGTTCCTCTCTGTGACAACAGAAAGCCAGGGAAATAAATATACTAAAGAACTTCCATCACTTGCTCCAAAGAAAATAAGCCCTCTACTTCAGTGTGAAAGCACAAATTACACTTTGGTACTATTTAAGGATATCTCTAGACATATCGAAGGACTAAGATGCATCCCAAACATATTGGCTGTATTTGGCATGCAGTTTACTGCGGTACTAAGTGAACTAAATGAGAACTAAAAGATCATCCAATTCTGTCAATCAGCTACCAAATGACGTTGGTTGGTTTTACATCAGGAAGTGTTATGGCTTGCTTTCCTATGATGCAGTTATAACACTGACAGCACTGGTGAGATCCAGCTATTAGGTACGATGATGCGAGCAGGCCTAGCACAACCACCAGTTTAAAATGCATTTAAACACCTGCCCCTACCTGTAAGGGCTTATTAATCGTGTTGTATGAGACTGTCAGCACTGCATTGCTTAGCCACAGCATAAGAGGACCTCAGTCTTTAAAAAAGTTGTTGGAGAGAGAACTGGTATCAAAGCTATTTGACGTCCTGTGCTCACACAGAAGAACGGCAATCACGAATTCCGCCTTTGTGGAAAGGCTCCACCGCCCCTGTGACAGCCGGCGAGGCACAGAGCAGCGCTCGGAGCGGGAGATGACAAGTGTGAGGCAGGGCTGGGCAGGCGCCTCCTTGGCATGAGCCGCTGTCCCGGCACACGGGCACACTCACGCACCCTCAGCCCAACTCTGGGTAAACAAAACACCAGCACGGAGCAGAGCAGTGACTCAGCCAGGAGTGCGAGATTCGGTCCCACAGGGTAAGGAATTCGGGGAGACGAGACCGGGGGCCCATCGGCGCTCCGTACTCACCAGCAAACAGTCCACGTTCACTTCGGATTTGGGGTCCTTCAAAGTCACGTCGATTTTCTCAAACCGAGACTCAAAACTTTCTCCTGTCGACATGTTTCCGGAGTTAAAAAGTTTCCCTTATTCCAGAGCAAAGTTAAGGTTAAAAAAAAATTATAAAGTAAAAAAAAAAAAAAAAAAAAAAAAAAAAAAAAAAAAAAAAAAAAAACCAAAAAACCAGAAAAAACAGGAACAGGCGAGCACAAAAGAGAAACTACAGCCTGTACCAGGCTGAGGAAGCGCCTACTGCGAGATCCCTTCAATCACAAAAGTCTCTGGGGCAAGTCCCCGTCAAGGGGGCAGAGAATCCAAGGGGAGCCCGCAGCAGGCGGGGGACGAGGCTGCTTCTCTCCCCGCTCCTCCAGGCACTCACGCAGCTTCCCGGGATGCTCACAGCTCCGCAGCAGCAGGTTTCCTCTCCCTCCCTCCTCTGCTCGGGCCCCGCCGTCTCAGCATTCCCATTTTCCCAGCCGGGGAAGCCGTCCTGGGCTCCAGCGTAGCGGTCCCTCCTCCTCGCCCCGCTGCTGCAGCGCCGGCGGGTCGGTGCCAGGTTCCGGAGCGCGGCTTTCTTTCCGGTGAACCAGAAGGAACAACAGAAGAGGCGAAAAAAAAAAAAAAAAAAAAAAAAAAGAAAGAAAGGAAAAAAGACAAAAGCCTGCAGCCACACCAACAGGGCAAAAATGGATGGAAAAATAAAACAATAAAACTTAGAGGAATCCTCTCGACGGCGTGTCTCAATGTCGTGGGGTCGCCCCGTCCATGGGCACCGGGCGAGGAAGAGAGGAAGGCACCGGGCGAGTGCCCCCGCGGGCGGCGGACGAGTAACCTCACCGGCGGAACGGCCGCAGCAGCATCTTTCTTCCTCTCTCTCCTCCTCGCTGCCTCCCGCCGCTACCAACGCCGGTTCAGCCCCTCCCTCTTTGCTCCTCCGCCTCACGGACGAGACGGCAGCCCGAACCGCCTCAGGACCGATCCGAGGTTGCGGCGTGAGAGGGGAGGAAGGAAGGAGGTGGCTTAAGGGGAGGGGAGAGCGTGAGGTCCGGCGGCTGCAAGGGAACCTGCGAGATCCACCAACATGTCCGCCTTCCTGTTTGAACAGTCGGGCCGGGGCGCGGGGCGCATGCGCGGGGGGAACGGCTCCGGTGCGGACGGGGCAGGACGGCGGCAGGGGGCGCGCGCCTGGGAAGGAATCACAGTAACCGAATCAGTGAGGTTGGAAAAGACCTCTGAGACCATCCAAGCCAACCTGTGACCGCGTCAACTAGACCAGGGCACTGAGTGCCACATCCAAGCTTTCCTTAAATACCTGCAGGGACCGTGGCTCTGCCACCTCCCTGGGCAGTCTATTCAGCGTCTAATCGCCCTTTCTGTGAAGAAATTCTTCCTAATGTCCAATCTAATCCTCCCCTGGAGCAGCTTAAGGCTGTGTTCTCTGGTCCTGTTGATTGTTGTTTGGGAGAAGAGGCCGACCCCAGCTGGTTAAACCCTCCTTTCAGGTGTTTGTAGAGAGCGATAAGGTCACCCCTGAGCCTCCTTTTCTGCAGGCTAAACACCCCCGGCCCCCTCAGCCGTTCCTCATGGGATATGCGATCCAGACCCTCCACCAGCCTCGTTGCCCTGGTGAAGGAAAAAGCGGGAGAGGAGGGAGCGGGCGGGAGGCAGCGCGTTCGGCTCGGCCCCGGTGCGGGCGGGGCGGGTGGGACAGCCCGGGATCCCCCTTCCGGGAGCCGCTGGCTTTGTGTGCCCGCCCCCGCCCGGCGGTTCCGGCGGGAAGTGCGCGGAGCTCCGGGGCAGCGTCCCGGCGGGAAAAGCGCCCCTTCCCGCCGGCTCCCCGTGCTAAGGGGGGATGCTGCTGCCGTGTTTCCGCCCTGGCTCCCCGGAGGCGCCTCAGCGCTGGTGGCTCCCGCCGCCTTGGCACGGCACGGGCAGGGGGGGACAGGTGGTACGGAGGGTCACCCCTAGAACTGCTGTGGACTCCATCCTTGCGGATCTTCAAAAGCCAGGCCCTGGGCAGCCGGCTGCCGGTGGTCCTTAGGTGAACCCTCACTGCAGATATTCCAGAACTATATGGGCGCAATCCTGTGCTGTCTTCTGGGATGATCCTGCTTGAGCTAGGAGATTGGACCAGATTACCCAGTGTAGTACCTTTCCAACTTGACCCATTCTGTGATTCTGCAGTTCTGTCCTACCCGATCAGGAGGACTGGAGAAGTTCACCTCCAGAGATCCATTTCAGTGGCAGCCACTCTGCCATCCTGTGTGTCCCAGGAAAAGAGATGCCAGCTTCCACAGTGCCAGAAGTTCAAAGCATTCCAGTTTATGTCCAGACAAGAGCCATGTGCAAGGTAGCATACCAAACAAAGAAAGAATAGATACCAGCAGTAAACGTGTGCAGCCCGTGTTGGTGTTTCCAATTCAAACCTTACCTTCAGACCACAGCAGGGACCTTTTCTTCAAATAAGGAAACAATCATAGAATCCCTTAGGTTGGAAAGGACCTATGAGATCATCCAGATCACCCTCTGGATGATCTCAGACCACTGTGTCAATTAGAACATGCCACTAAGTGCTACATCCAGTCTTTTCTAGAATACCTTGAGGAATAGTAATGCTACCATCTCCCCGGGCAGTCCATTCCAATGTTTAACAACCCTTTCTGTGAAGAAATTTCTCCTAATATCCAACCTGACCTTCCTGTGGGTCACCCTGAGACTTGAGCAAGGTAATGATTTCAAATATTACTAGACAGAGGCCACTGTACTGGTTCGGTTCTTCGACTTCCACTGCAGCTCCATAAATAGCAATGGCATTTTTACAAAGATCACTATGAATTGCATAGAGATTGCAATGAATAGTTGCCAGTAGCAAACCCGAATCATTAGCACTATAAGTTATTTTCCATGTCATGGTTAGGAAACAAATTCATAGCCAAGTGTTAGAGCATTTTAGCTATTCGGTCTTGGATGTCAGTACTTGCTATCTTGCTTGATTCAGAAAAAATAAGAAATGGCATTCTACATTTTGCTTTTTCTTATCCACAGCTGTCTACATCTTTGGTTTTGTTTTCTGCTGAGAAGTATATACAGTTAAAGCAAAAATACAGGCTACAACAACATTTCCTGCTCTCTTGTTTTGTGCTGGCTACTACCACAGCCCTTTGATTCAGAGGGTTTGGTTGCTCTTGGAAATACAGATGTTCCATTTCAGCAACCACAGTCCAAAGAGAACATTTCTGCAGGGTGTAGGCTTGGGATCATTTCATAAGTGATGCAGTAAGTAATTTCTAAAATACACAGAAAATGCTTCTTGCAGTCTTCATCTAAAGCAAGATGAAAATCATCACTAGAGATACAGAGCCTAATTCACAGTGCTCTTGGGCACCTGATTTAAGCATTAGGGATGACGCCAGGCCTCAGCAGGGTGATTTGAGGCACCTAACTGCAAACAATGCAAAATTCATGAGCCTGTAATGACGTATGGAAGAGGAAGCCTGAATCTGCAGCTTAGTGGGCAGAGGATCACCACTATGATCAGCAGGTGCCACTTAAGTGTTTTATCCAATGTCTATGGGAAAATATACAGGTACTCCTGGAAATGCAAAACACCTTGCACCTCTTCAGATCTCCCTGCAACAAAGCTTTTTTTTTTTTTTTTTTACAGTGGCCCAGATTCAACACATAAAGTGGAGAGAAGCACCATCCCATTGTTTGGCAACTTGGAGAATTCACAGAGACAAGAGCTGGGCATTGGACAGGCCCAGCCTCACATGGTTTTCTGCCAGTGGAGGATCTTGCCTCTGGAACAGTACACCTGAGAACTTCTACCAATGTGAGCAAAGCTGCTGTGTTTGTGTTCATCTGCGTGCAAGCTCTGTGTGTTTCAAACATGTCTGTCAGACTGGGCTTTTCTCACAACTGTGGTGGACTAAAAGTGCTTGTCTGTCTGTCTCAAATAGAATAGAATTTGTGTGGGAGGTACTCATGCAGCTGTCTTGGAAACTCTGAGCACTGCTTCAAAACTGTAAAAGGGAGGCTTTGGCTACCAGCATCAAAAAGGATAACAGATTCTAATTTTTAAAAGCAGGTATGGGTTAAGTGTCCAGTGTGATAAAGTACTCATGTTGTAACGTGAGAGTGTAATGTAATAGTTTTTAATCCAGAGAACACTCATTCACCTGCTGGGATCTTAAAGCCAGTTTTCACATACTTCAGTCAGACGATTTGTATCTATGTGATTAGGAACTTGCATATTTCAGCACTGGCCCCTTAGAAATCATATGAATCCCCATCCTACACAACCAACTAGTGCATTGAACTTTTGAACATTACATTTTTTTTGTTTACCTTCCTGATAAATAAACTAAAAATGAGTAATTTCTTCTTCTTGCTTTTGTTGTGTCACATATTTTGGAATCAAACTAGATTTTGTTGAGTGAGATAGGAATTATTCAACATATACATGACCTGATAACACTGAGCTGATAAAGCATGCAAATTGGAAAGATCATTTTTTCTCTCTTCAAAAAGCAGAGGCTTTTCTCTCTTCAAAAGTAGAGACTTCAAAAGTCTTTAATTCTTGAAAGTGTCTCTAAGTACGTTGATGTCCGTACAAAGTAAACTAACAAACTGATAATCCTAATAAAACCAAAACCATGGTCCCCATATCCATATTCTCTTGCCTGTTTCATAAGATATTTAAATGTTCCTGCTTTTTCTGTGATACAAATTGACACTGACTTAAAAACTGATTGTTTGGCAGAGATCAAAATTTCTTATTAAATACAGAATATCAGTAAATTGTAGAATGACTACACTGGCTTCCTCTAAACCATAATAAAATACTTATAAAAAGTATAAGTAATACTGTTTATTTTGCAAATAACATTCTTATACATGAGAGTAATAAGACTATGCATGTAAGAGGTTTCAGTAGTGCTCATTTCAGGAACATTTAGCAAACAGCAAGAACACAAGAATAGTGGAATACTCAAAGTACTGGCTCAGCCCTCTCTGAGCAGGTACTATTACTCCCATCCTTTTGTGAAAAAGCTAAGAAGAATTAAGCAAAAGAGCTTGTAATAAAGGCCATTTACATTTTTCAGGTCAATGAGTGTGCATTTTAAAAGGCATACACTCTCAGAATAAGAGAACAGGCTGGGACACCCGTGTTCCTGAAGTAGTTACTGACTTCAAAAGAGTTGCACAAGACAGAAATGAGACTATATCCTGTTCACCATATTAGGCCAAGTTAGTAATGCATGAGGTCCCCTCACAATCAGCTTCCAATTTAGTCAGCATGAAACCTTCAGCAGTTAAATCATATTATATTAAGCCTGCCTTTGGTCCAACGCCCTCTCTCCTTCTTTGCCCTGTGAAACTGGCTTAGTTTAGCCTCTGCTCTAGTCCTAGGGACAGTTAATAGCACAGGCCAGTGTGGTTTGAAGCCCTGGGATGAAAACTGGCCAATAAATCCAGTCCTTGGGCAAAATATTTTATCATTGCTAAAGCCCATCTGTGCAACAGGCTATTTGCAGGAGCTTCCTGCTTCAGGCAAGGTGTGATGGATGCTCAAGCAGACATATCTGAACTGACTTTGGATAATGATAAAGTCACACTAGCATTGATCTCAGTGTGCTTGCAAAACCTGAAAAATAAAAGCTGTGTTAGGTAATGAATGCCGGTGGCTGTAAGTAGCTGATTTAAAGCTGCAGTCACGGTGGTGACGCACTGCAGCCCCCTCACCTCCCTTGGGAACTCACCTATGCACTGAAAAGACTCCTCAGGGAATTATAGACTGAAAGCTTGCAAAGTGCTCTGAGCAGTGAACACATTAAAATGCCCTATGAATAGGAGAGAGAAAGTAAAGAAATTAGTCATAATTTCTTTAAAAAGTAAAAATATTAGTCATAATTTAGTATGCCGAGAAAAGTCATCTTGGCTCTTGATGAGGCAAAATATAGGACCTATAACAGAAATAGAAGTGGCCTAGGCAATAAGAACTTCTAGCACAAGAAAACACTTTTGCATATAATAGATGAAAAGAGAATTTCCTATGGGTAGACTCAACCAAAGTAGTATCTTTCAGACATCTGTTTGGCAAACATATGTTTGACACTGAAACAGCACAACATATAAATATGTTTTTCCTGTCTGTCACTAGATTTAATAAAGGTGTGAGGCTCCAGGCATATGGCCTTTCCTGTTCCAATGTATCCCACCTTCCCAGCAGAGGGTAGCTGCTGCTGTTCCCTATTACAGTGCATTTTCAAGCACCATAGTACTTGTGCTGGAACCCTGAGGAGAACCTGCTCCCACTGCCTGCGAGTGGGGAGTGATGAGTAAGAAATGGGGCACATGAATCTGAACCTTTGTTGTATGTTCTTGAACAAACTAGAAATAGTGGGGGGGAAATCACCTTTTGGAACTTAATGGCTCAGTTTGATGGAGAGGATCCGGTCTGAAAACAAACTTCTGCAAGGGAGGAAGTAAACTGGATGGCATTGTCTGTTCAAGTGCAAACGCAGATGTGTTTGCTGCCAGCAGACAAGGGCATCGTTGTATAAACAGCATAGACACTCCCAAAGTAACTTCTATTGTATCTGCAAAGGAGGGGAGCTGTGAGCTCAGAGATAGATAGCAGCTCCCATATCTGGTCACCATATGGCTTAGGCCAACATCAGCCACAAGTGCATATACAGCAGAGGCTCCCTCTGCTTTTATGCTTTAAAAGTGCAAAAAAACCCCAATCCTTTAACCAATGTATGTTGAAAGGTCACAAACCGATTTGAAATCAAATCAAAATTCCACTGGAATGCTGAAAGCTTCATACCCTAGTAAGCACCATTTCCGTGGCAAATACTATTTTCCTGTTAAAGCCACTTGATGGGTACAGAAAATTTCAATATACCAGAAATTCTTCCTTGAGAAAAACCTTTTTTATTTTCACTATCTCAGGGCTTAAAAATGGCCCAAGTACTTCTTGTTGGAAGTCTTTGAAGAGCCAAACAAATTCAACTCTAAGTCAACAAAAAGCTGTGGAAAAAAATTGCCTGAAAAAACGAAGGTTTCAGAAATGTAAGAGTATATTAAAGCAGGAGCTAAAAAGTAATCTTCTGAGGGTTTCATCCACCAGGATATAAACAGAAATAATACATCATTTGTGTCTATATATTTACATTGTATAAATGGATATATAAATAAATATGTATTTCCATTAAAGTAGAATGATTATCATCATTTTAGACCTCTTAAAAACTATCATGGATCCAATTTTCTACACTGCTATTATCTTGTGAATCACCAATGAGATTAAGGAGTTTTCTTCTTATTTCTCCAGTTCATAACCCTAAGTGCTCTCTTGTAAAACAAATTTCTCCCACCCCACCTTACTCCTGCTTCCCTGGCATACACATATCACATTTCCTGTGGTTTGATTCATTTTGCAGTCCTTTCTCAAACAGTTCTTCTGAAGACAAAAGTTAAAAGTAAACTAGGCTGAGTTTAAAAGTAAACTAGCTTTGATTGCCCTGGCTTTGTTTTTATGTATGCTGTCCTAAATATCTATACTCCTTGTAAATGCTTTTCTCTGATGAAGACTATGAGAAGTCCATAAAAAGCCATGTTTTTTATCTTGGGCCTGGAAAATATTTAACAGTTTCAGCCCTTAACAGATAATTAACTTCTAAATGACACATATCCTAACTTTCCTGGTATAAACAGAGAGGGCTCCATATGATCCTTTTCGGGACAGAATGTCAGAAGTTGCCATTCCTGACACTCACAGTGTGAAGATTCACAACACAAATCATAGACAATTGCTTTTATACCATGAAGCTTCATGAGATTCTACATGTCTTGTCTTAAATTAAATGCACTCAAATGTCCTTAAAAAGTTTTTTTAAAATGCATGTGTTTCATATGATTGTCTTCCGGATATTTAAAAAAAAATTAAAATTTAGCCACTAAGAAAGAATTCAAATTCACTGCAACTTCAGGAATTATAAATGAGTCAAGTTAGTAATTTTTTGGTGAATTTTCATAGCTAAACCCTAAAAGCTGATTTTGTTCACAATTGGGGTATTTTCAAATTCTTTTTTTAATCTCATGCCACTAGGCAATTGGTTAACCATTATTTTATACCAATGCTACTACCCCTGTTGTTTTCTTTATAAAGCTCTGGTACTTTTTGAACACATTTATAAGATTTGAGAGAGCTTAGTCTTAGACAACAGAGATTATTTATATATTGACTTTATTATAATTTTGTTTTCATTTGGCCATAACAACCCAAACCCCAGAAATGAAAATTTTATAGGTGTGATCATAGACAGAAAACTATGTGTATGAAAGTGTGAGCAAGCTCTTTCTCATCAAAGAGTTAATCTTATTCTTCTCTTCCTCCTCTCTTGAAGATAAAAGACACCAAACTTCCTACTTCCTGTGGTAAAATGCTATGCAAGTCTGTTGGGTAATTCAACTCTTGATACTCAGAAGATGGCAATTTTATATCAGTTTTACCTCATTATTTTGCTTCTTTATTATTATAATTATTATTTATTATAATTATGGTTACTTCAAATCCCCAGAACTGCCTTATTTGAAATGGAGAAGGGGTATAGGACAAGAACAAATGGCCCCAAGTTGCAGGAGGGAGGGTTTAGATTGGATATTAGGAAAAGGCTTTTCCTGACCAACCAAAGGATTGTCAAGTATTGAAACAGGGAAATGGTTGAGTCTCCAGCCTTGGAGGTATTTCAAAGATGTGCAGATGTGGCACAAGAGAACATGATTTAGTGGTGGAATTGGCAGTGCTGGGTTAATGGTTCGACTTTTGCAACAGAAACAATTCTATGATTCTGCAGACTCCTAATTTGATTATGGGAAAAATAATCTGATGAAGGGACAAATTAAAGGCCAGGAACAGGCCATTTCAAAAGTGTAGAAGATGCAAAGTAATACCTTCTTGATGGAGAGTTTTTAGGCAGAGGAGAAAAAAGAGCCAACTCTGTTTGCTTTTTCCAGAGTCAAATAAAGCCCATCCACCCGGACTGGAGAATGTCAGCGTTGTCCTAAACTGCCTCTGTAACAATAACCCTAAGAACAGATGAGGCTGCTCTATAAAGCACTGGATTAAAAAAGTACAAGGTGATTGACTCATTCGTGGCCCATAGCCATACTGATACTTGCAAAATTGCCTCTGGCTGATGTTCTAGAACCTTTACCACAGAAACAAAAGATACTGTGGCAAACAAAGCTGTCCCTCAGGAGTCTTAAACAATGAAAACAAAGCTGGGAACATGCATATGCAAAGCAGCATTTGTAAAGAGTTACATCATTACACCTTTGCAGTCACTCAATTTTTTGTGCCAAACTCTGCTGAAATTATGAAATCACTCAGAACTAGAGTGAGTTCTTTTAAACAGGTTATTGAAACTATAAGTACTATGTGCAAATTATTATGGAGTTTGCATTTGTTTTAATGAAAATGTCTTTTGTTTACCTGATTGCATGGAGTTCCCAGCATTCCTTGGTGGTGGCCATGCCATCATTTTATATACCTATGAAGGTAGAAATGTTATATTGCCTGCAGTGTAACATATCCACAGCAACTTAGACCACATCCACAACGTTTTGACAGATGTGATTGTATAATCCCACTGGCTGAAGTCAAAGCAGGTAACATAAGCAGGTCATAAGACCAGAAGTTTATCCCTTTGCTTGTCAGTGTGCATGCAGAAAAGGGACATACAACTCTGTAGCTCCAGACTTACCTGAGCTAGTTTCTAGCCAGCTAGCTGAGGCACCTGCAGTGACACAATCAGCCTCCACAGACCATCACGTTATTTGCCCAGGAGCCAAATCCCATGTTGCTGAAGCTTTGTGCAGCTGTTCCTCAGTCAGCTGGATTACACCATCACATCTGCAGAGCACAGCATGGACATGGTCTGAATTCCTATGGGCATTTCATGATGCTGGGAGCATAATGCTCCTACCTTTACATGTGTAGAAAATGATGGCACCATCATCACAGGGCACTGGGCACTACTTCATGTTGGAAAAACACAAGACCTTTTCACAGAAGGAAACCTGAACTCTGTTATAGTTTGGATATGGTACTTGTAGTTTCAGTAATTTGAATATAGGAATCTGTCCAATTATAAAAAATCATGCAGTTATAACAGTCACTGGTCAGTGATGTTATCTACACTATGGGTAACTATGGCAAGAATTTCTTGTGGCCAGTATTTCTACTCTTTGATGAGCTCATGATTTTTTTTTTTTTTTGTTAGTTGTTGCTATTTCCTTCTTGACTCACTCCTAAAAGGCACTGAAACATCACAGACTTATTACTCACACAGCAATAATTGCAACTATCCTTAAATCAGTTTTGCAAACCTGCATCCAGAGCATCCCCTACCAGAAGGGTGCATGCTCTGCATCTTGTTAAGTTGAAGTCCCCCACTTTCTTTTGATATGAGCCATGAGATCCAGCCTTTAATTTGAGTTTCTTTAGACTGGATTGAGTATGAGGGGAAGTGCCTGCAAAGCACTGGAGGTAAAGCCACACCATGGGAAAATGAGGAAAGAAATGCATGTCTCCTGCAGTGTGGGAGACAATCAACTATTAGCCACCAGTCTTCTCAGCTCAGCAGAGATTTTATTCCCCCCACCTCACTCTGGGCAGCCAACAGATCATTTGACAGCAGTCATCTTTATAGCATCTACGTGAGCATGGTGGGGCGCCTACTTCTGAACACACATTTCGTTAATGTCTCTTTTCATGTCCTGATCAGACTACTGCAAAACCCCACACGCAGACTCCCCAAAATGAGTCATGTCTGCCGGCAGGGATGTCTGCAAGATGTCTCTGCACAGAGGTGCAGAGCCGTGCAGGAAGCGTGGGAGAAGACCACCCTGGCACAGCACAAAAGCTTATTTATTAGAGAGAATGCGTTAGTGGAGCAGAGAGGGCCTAGCAGGTCAACCCCAGGGGGCAGTCCATTAGCTTCCAGGTAAAATGTAGTGGGTTCATTGTGACCTCCAAAGTCTGACTGCCATGAGGGCTGCCTCTCTATGAAATATGTCCCCCCTTGCATCTGCAGAGAATTGAAGTTCTGCTCTGGAAGGGTAATCCCCCAGTGGGACTTGGGACACTGGAACATGATCTGCTCTGCACATCTGAGTCCCCAAATTTTCCTTTCTTATGGCATGTTTTTATTTGTCTGGTTTTACATCCACTGTCCATGAGATTTTTCCTGTACATCAAATCTGACACTGGGAGAAGGAGCTGCATTACTCATACATGATTTCAAAACTGTGGGCAAACTGGATGGTTTCTTGCTCCCGCAGACATATGACTTCATCATGTCTATCTTCCCAGCTTCATGCACTGATACTCTTTGCTTCAGAGGCCTTATCACCAGCTGAAAAAGAGTTCCTTCCTTATCACCTGTTAAATTGAAGGATCAGTTGGGGCAGCCATGTGGCATCTCTTGGTTGCTGTCTGCCAGTAAGTTAGCTGCATTCACTTTCAATAACATGTCTTTTCTTAATATGTTAATTCATTTTTTGTTATTTAAATGGGAAAAAAAATAGGTTGGCATGGTAAAATTCAGACCCTCTAAAGCATAGTAGACTAATACAATAATGCCTTGGTATTGAACAAGTGACAAATATTTTCCCCTTTGACTCCAGAGTTTTCCACAGCATAGTTACCTGAGCAATTTACTCAGGTTATTCACGAGTAAGCTGTGATTAGCAGTATGCTATTAATTGCTGAAGCACTCTGGTTTGCTGCTGTTGTCCATAAAGGATAAAACAACACTTAGGCAGCCCAGTCTATTTCCAGCCCTACAATTTAAACTCACTAAATTACTAGGCCAATTCTATATTCAGAAATTGTTCCATCCTACTCCCTTATGCTTTCTCACTCTGTTTCCTCTCATCTTTTTCCAAGCATGTGTTGGACAACTTATATGAATAAAGTAACATTGATTTTTAAAATATTTATTTAACCTTGATTTTAAAAATATTTATTCTCCTGTCGATCAAAAGAAACAAACAACAACCCCCCAACACACACACACACAAACAAACAAACAAAAAACCCACCAAAAACCAAAACCAAACCCAACCGAACAGACCGAGAAACCAAATTACAAAGCTGTATGCAAACTGATAGAGAAATGGTAATGCAAATTTACCCATCTTTCACACTCAATAGCTGTTTCTAGTAGTCTGCCTTTGTCCTTAGGATTTAATTAAATCTCTCACAGAAAACAGAATTTGCTAGTACTTGACCTTTGTTTTCAGAGCCCCGAAACACAAAAGGCATTTAGAATCAATGACAAGGCACAAAACACAACGCACTCCATTTAGCGCTCAGGGCAACACAATGCTCATCCTTTATATGGAGAGACCCTGAGTTAAAAAAGGATTAAAATTAAGCCGCAGTATTCTTTTCTAGGTTGTCTCCTGAAGAATCACCACTTCTGCTTCAAGCTGATTATATGTTGTGCAGTCCACCAGCACATGATGCCCAATGCTACCCCTAAAGCGAACTTTTTTTCACTATATAAACGATATAGCCACTCTTTATTTTCCTTCACTGGCTTCCTTCCTGTCGTAATTCCTCACTGCAAGCTCCTCACCCTCCACTGAAGACCAAACACAAACTCCCGGCTCCCATTTCTGCTCCCACTTCCCCTTCCTCCCATCCGGGCCGCCTACAGCCAACTTTGTTCCAGCAGCCTTTCTGCTTTTGTTTCCCAGCTGCTCCCTCCTGCATCTCTTCAGCTGCTCTTTATATCACTTCCATCCCTTTTTTCCTAGATGGCTTTTTGCAGAGTTTCTTCACACTTTCTCTTCCTTTTCTTTCACTGATTTTTTGCTGGATTTTTTTTTCCTTCACTTTGGTGTTAATGGCAGAGAAAGAGTGGATTTATGATAAATAGTGAGTAAAATTTTAGTTCTTGCAGAACTCATTGAAGCAAGTGTGAAAATTAACGCCTAGCTAAAACAAAAACTGGCAGAAAGCTAATTAAGGGAAAGCATGATGTTCAATGGCCTTGAACTATGTAGAAAAAGGCTACTGAATGAGAAGCTACAGAGAATAATTTGCTTCTGTTCATGTTAACAAGGGATAGTAAGCCACATATTAATTATATTCCTTGCATTAGGAGTTTTGAGAGTGAAACTCTCCTTAGCCCTTGCAGAGTGGCTCTTAGTAGGAGAAAGGTATGCTCTGCCTGTCACACCAGCCAGCCAGGCCCATAACATTTCCTTCTGTTGATCTCTTACTCATTTACCATCCCACAAGCTGCAAGGAAGCCCGTTCACAGCTTCTTTCCCACCCAGGGGTGGGCTTCACCTCTGCCTGCTATTCATGCAGCTGGGAAAAGTTAGCCTGTTTCCCTGAACTAAAAAGTGTCGTTCTTGTATCTATTAAAACATTGTCGCTCAGCACAGCTTACAGTCTTAGGGTTTACAGCCTGGCTTTTAGCTTAACTAGAACCTGGGCATGTTTTTGTTTGGGTTTTTGAGGGTTTGGGTTTTTTTTTTTTAATGTGGGAGTAGAAGAAGCAACAAATACAAGTTAATATATTTGAGGGCAATAATTGAAATAATTTAATAATAACAATATAACAATAATAACAATAATAACTAAAATTATATTGTAGCTCAAGTTATTGCCACCAGTATCCTGCAGAAGGATCACTGGATTTGCTTCGGCATTTTCAACCCCCCCCCCCCCCATAATATTGCTCACTGCAATTTATACTGCTGAGAGACCTCCTACCTCCTGGGATACCTTCAGGGATACCTGGGTCTGGCCCATATGGTACAAATCACATATTTTAAGCCTTCTGTAGGAAAAGCAAAAGGTGTCCAAAACTTATGAAAACAAAGAAGACTAGGGGAGATGCACTGGCACTGGTCCCATTTCCATCATCTCTGTTGGTTAAACACTATTTTAACAAACGACTATATTTTTAAGAACAAATTATTCTATAGGTCATTTAAACAAATTCCCATAATCTACACAAAATCTGAGGACTTTTAAAGGTGCCTTCCAACCCAAACACACACCACACACACACACACACACACACAGAGGAATCCACCTCTGCCTCTGCTGGGCCTCTCCAGCAACTCTGTTGGCAGGAACTGCTTCGAGGATGTGTGAATCACTAAGGTGTTCCCAGTTTCTGCAGGCTGTTTTACCAGGTGCCAGGCAAGTTGCAAGGCAACCCCCAGCCGGAGGGACTCTCTCTTGCTCATGGTCCTCTGCCGGGCTCTGCACAAGCAGGGGCCTGATTCTGCAGACAGATGAAGGAGGGAAAGGCAGATGTTCTCCCGGAGGAAAAAAAAAGCATGAACTGAAGACACATCCTGTACCACGACTGCACATGTCTACAGAAAATTCTCCACATTACTCTGCTACAGAAGCTGCCTCTCCAGGACTTGCATTTCCTTTGATTTTCCTATGACCAGAAACAGCAAATAACAAATTTGGAATCAAATGCAATACCCACCCCTGAAACCCTCTGCATTTAACAGAAACCAGCTGGTTTTCTGCAGCATTTTTACGGTAATCTATTAAGCTATTTTCAGACTGCTTGAACCAATAATAGCAGTGAATGTCAAGTTCTTGTGTGCATGGCTGTACCCTTCATTTCTCTACGAGATATATTTCCAGGCAAGTATTAGGCCTCAACAACTATGTCAAACATTCAGATCAGGAAATATTATGTCCAAGAGGTAGATAATTCCCCCCCTGCTGTAGCCAGAAACACACAATATTCTACAACCCAGCTCCTCTGTTTCTTCCCATCACATATGCCAGGCACCACTGTTTTCCTTATTCTGTCTTTGTCCAGAGTTTTGACCTCTGATTGACTTTGAAGTTTACATATGAGGAAAAACAGTCAGGCAGCTGCTAAAACAAGCGCGGAGACATCAAACGGTTCTGAATGAATTAAAAACAAACAACTTTTATCTTTTTCTTTTGTGTTTACCAATACATTAACAGATCCAGATAGATGGAGAGATACACAAATGCGCATACATATATATTTAAATGGTAATGTTAAAAAATTACATTAAAAGAATATTGTTTAGAAGGATAAGGAAATTAGGAAAATTAGGAAATACCAGATTAAGACTGCTATGCTAATTTCTTTCTGCTACTGGGTGTGATTATCCTGTGTTGTACAGAATGAGGCATGCATCCTGTGGGAAAGTCTAAAATTTGATTGTGTCATGGAAGGGTTTGTAAGAAAACATATTCACATGGGGAGGGACAAAAAAAGATTGTCCAGAGAGTCTTAAATCTGCCATTTTCTAATGTATCAGGAACGGAACTGTAGCTTAAGTGGCACTATTAAATGACTGGAGCATAGGAAATTGGATGTTCTAGCTTGTTTTCAAGGGAGAAACAAGCTAGTGGAGGGAAGTCCCCTCTGACATGTATAGAGAAACACAGAATCTTGCCATTTATTGAGTCATTGCAGACATTCAATTAATTGGGTTTGGAGTGTCAGGCATAAGTAGGAGTTATTTGGTCCAGGCTCTGGAGCTGGAAGACCATTTAGTAGAAACCAAATTTTGTTTCCTCTACCGTACTAAACCTTTTTAAGCTTCATCTCTGTACATGTAAGATGATTTCCACAGTCAGTTAATTTAAATCTGCTTTCTTAAATGCTTAAAAAGCAATAGGTTATAGGATGAAAATTCTACCAAATCACAACTCTCTGTGTGTCATTTTGCCTTTCTGCCATAGATAAGCCATTGTCTCTTATATAGGCTACAACAGACTGCAAAAGGACCGGTTTGGATAAATGCAAATATGTTTTCCTGTGGTTTTGGGTTTTCTTTTTTTTTTTTTAATGCTGAATTTCACAGCATTGTTAAGATTGTTAAGATAATTTTTGTAGAGCAAAGTAGCAGTATAAACAGAAGTAAAATTGTCTTTTCAGTATTAGCTTCAGAGCTGAAGCAGTTTGTGTACAGTTATCTTTTCCATCTATCCCTTGGGCATAAAGGCAGTGAAAGAATTCCTAAAGAGGGGAAGGAAATTGCGTTGGTCAAGATCAAATTGCAAGCATGCATAATTTGATGTACTGATGACTGTCCACCAGATATCACAGCAGGGAGACTTGCCAAGATGTTAATTGTCCCAAGGACTGGAGTTTGATGCTTAACAAACATCTCAGTTTCATTGTGGAATGAAAGTTATGACAGCTGGAAAGACTCCTTCTTTTAGTAGCATGTGCAGTAGTGAGTAGCATTGAGAGAAATCATGATTTTAAATGAAAATGTCTTCTACTTGCAAATAGTAGTTATTGGTAGAGTTACTAGAGAGAGAGGAAGTGCAACTTCATAGCCTCAGTATGTGGAGTCAGTACAAAATTCCTGGGTTGACTTGGTGGCTTCAAATCAACTCAGACATTAGGGGAGCACGTAATTCTGTGTAGCTCTTTCCACTTTTGAAAATATCAGATTGTATCTTAGAGACAGTCCCACAGTAAAGTCCTTGTATAAAACAGCTCAAACCTCTATTTCACAGTCTTTGCATAGAAGTCTGCAGGTTGCAAACCTGGCATACTACAAGTTGGAAGATGTCATTTGTCACCTCTCATGTATGGACATATGAGCCAACAAACGAACAGGGTACTTTTTTTACTGTTTTTGAAACAAAGGGGTCAGTCGACAGCCCATTAAAAAGACTTACAGTGAATAAAATATTTCTAAACACACAAGACTCCCCTAATCTGACTTCTGTTAAGCAAGCCTGCTATTCATCACCCCAATCCTGAGCAGTGTACATAATGAGAAGAAATACTTCTCCATTTAGGACAGAAATTTTTCTCAATTTGATAGCTAGGATTTCATCCTAGATATTAAGAAAACTCTGACTGCAGTAAGTGTAGATCTCCTGGTCATGCAGGGAGCATTAGCCTCATACCAGCCAAGTAATTGTTGTCCAATTCAAGAATGATATGGCCTTTCTCTCTGATATTTCCCCTTACCACCAGATGGAGAAGAATCCTTCACACAAATGTTACCATGTCTGTTCTGTTGTAGCTGTTACTGTGGAGATTGTACACATGGGCTTAGATTCTCTTTTTGGCTGGAGCAGATTAAACTGCAGAGGGAATAACTGGAATTAACCAAGAGCTATCACACATATGCTGGATTACTGAAGCATGTAGGTGCTCAGCATTTCCCATGGGCATGAGTGAAAAAATGTCAAGTCCTTTTTTTGCAATAATCCTAATTTAATCTCAATATTCTTCTGAAAAAAATTTGGTAGTTATGTTTATCCACATAGTAGTTTATTATTTTTATCCACAGCATATATCCATGATTGTTTCAGTTTCCTCTCTGTGTAAAACTACACAGAAAAAAAATGATCCAGAGTAGAATACATTAATTACCTTATTTACTGATGAAACTGGTATCTTTGCTATAGCATTTCTAGACAGAGTTGCTGGAAACAACTGTAAGGGCAAATATCAATAAATAATGTTGAGAAAAATAATTATATCAAACAAGAAGAATTACTAGACTGTAGTGACTGAAAGCTGAATCTTCATCAGGAATACATCCAGATACCTAAAAACAGTGTGTACTTCAAAGCTCTGTATGTCCATATTGATGATGAGAAATAACAGCCATATTTTGGCCATTCCATAATAACTACTGGTTCCTGAAATGTTTGTATATCTGCAAGAGATGCTGTCCAGCAATCTCAGTTGATCAAACTGTTAAGCATTTTCTTACAAAGCAAGAGAACTTGGCATCAGCCTGGAGCTCAACCTGGAGTAGGCAGGATGAGTTGTGAGCTGGGTAGAGCAGCTGTTGATCCTGTTTTTGTTTCAACTGCTGTTTGCAAGGAGTTATTTACCCTGCCACACTTCATAGGCTGCTCCAAATTGCCATGAGGCTTTTCTTTCTTTCTGCAGCATTCAAAAGAGGCAGGTCTGTAAATTGTCTTCTCTGACTACTCTGAATCATAATTAGCCAGCGCTTTTTTGTAAGCATACCTCATAGTGATAACAGAATTCAGTCAGGCAGGCTACGTTGCTGTGCCTGCTCTTCCCCATGTGCACGTACATTCCCATGTTCACAACCTCTTGGGGAGCTCATACCAGGGAGCAGCTTTACCTTCAGCACCAGGGCAGCTCTTGGGGCTCTCCTGCTGCAGGTGCAGGGAGGAAAACCCTACTCACCTGCCCTCTGGGGAATGCATAACCTGTGAGAAATCTACACAACAGGGAGGCCATCCTCTAAGAGAAAAATCACCTTGGACAGTTTTGTTTCTAGGTGTCAGGGAAAATACTGACATTTATCTGTGGCACTGGCTGATGTCAAGTTACATTTAGGCTTGCTCATGCTCAGGAACTTTTTGGCTTGGAGAGAGAAGAAAAAGAAAGCAGGCCACAAGGCTCTTTGCTGCCTTTCATTTTGTCCTCTGGGTTGCTGCTTTTTTCCTTACTCCACAGCAATTCATGTGGGAGGGGAAAGAAGTGACTGTGGCAGAAAGGCACAACAGAAACTGGAAGCAGGAACCTGCATATTAGGGCATGGTGACCAGCAAATCTGCCAGGAGCTGGCGATAATACCCAGGGCACAGTAACCTACACTTACAGCTAGGAAAAATACTTTATGTGCTTCCAGGTTTGCTGGCCTGTTTGTGCTCTTACACCTTCCTGGAGAAACTATGGAGTTGCTGCTTGGTGTCAGTGCTGCTGGGCACCTCAAAAAAGTCTCTCCATGCGCTGAATGCTTGCCTCTGGGAGGTTAAGATTTTTGGTTTGCATAAATAGTTTATATTACCCAATCATAAATTTAATTCATTATTTATTTTATTATTATAATGTGTTACATATTTTATGTAAATATATTTGCTTCTCTAACTCCAATTTATACTACTCACTTTACTTTCCCAGGAAGGAAGAACCCTTGTTTTGGGAGAGTGTGTATCCACCCTCTGAGGAACCGCCAAAGGCTTGAAACCCAGGTTTCTCCTGCACTATACAAAGTGAGGAAAATGCCCTTGGTGATTATTACCTTGGGCAGGACTGAGAATGAGCAACAAAATCTGAGGAACACAGTCTGAAGAGGGGTGAATTTGTTTGCATTCCTATTCTGGTCTCCTCTTTGCTCTCTCTTACAGAAAGATTTTGGCCTGGACCAGTTTCTGTTTTTCTGAAGTGAGCTTGCCCTGGGACACTGGGTAGCTGAGAACAACTGCTGAGCAAGGACATTCCCCACTTCAGTTTGAGCAAAATACTGTTTACCCCATTCTCACTCATTTGCCTCTCCCATTTCCCTGTTTCTCACTGGAGGCGACAGCTGCCTGAGGCATGGGAGTAACAGCAGATCCCTCAGCTGCAACGGCTGTCAGACCAGGAAGGGCAAAACGAGCCCTGGGTACAGACCAAGTGTACCCAGGACCCTTGGAAATCTGCTCTTTGCTACGTGGTCCTGTTACCCTGCCCAAAGCCCCCTACACCCAGGGAGATGCCACTGCATGGTCTGACATTCTTCATGCACATAACCCCACACTGACTAGGGCACTTTGGCACTTACTTCCCTGTGCCACTGCACAGCATGCATATGCACAGCTGGACATTATCCTCTTCTTCCCACCACCCTGTCACTACTTTGAGATACAGAGGATCCCTATGGATATGAAGAGTGATGTCTCTAATTGTGGTTTCTGATCCCTGGCTGGTGCTGGGACAAGTGTCCCTCATTCATGGGAAAGCACAGAAGAAAGAGGCTCAACTACTAGACCTGTAGGTGCCTGAGCTCAGAAAGTCTCAGGGTCTCAACTGTTGGCACTCAGACTTGGCTTCCTTTGTGTGTTTGGCCCCCTCCTGCTTGCCCTACAGTTCTCTTCAGTTTTACCAGTCTTCTTTTCAGGAGAGACCAGGAGGCTCAGACCAACAAGTTCTGCTTACACTTGGTGACATGGATTGAGTGCTGGTTCATCAGGACTGGTTTCTGCATATCTGTAAGGTTACTTACTCATCACAGACACCACCACCCATGGTGAAAGCCCAGATTCTCACAGTGTGCCATGAGGGAAAATACAGCTTGCCACTGCCTGGGCCAGATTTGTCAGTGGGACAATTGATGGCAACAAGAACAGGAAAGCTCAGGAGGGGGAGCCCAGCTAAACAGCCCTGGGCATGGCATATGTGTGAAGGTAACTCTGACCTGCCTGCACAAACCATCCTGGCTTCCCATACTTGTGTTTTTTGAGTCCTCCCACTCTTAATTCTAATGTATAAGATTTGCTGCACCTGTCTATGCCAGCTACATAGTGTGCACACAGTGGATCCAACCCACATATCAGCAAACCTGCTGTGCACTGGCAGCTGCTGTTGTGGCCTGCCTTTCCAATTGGGAGACAGATGCTTTTGTCTGTGCACTTGTGCCTTAACATGGCATTGGAGCCAACGTGCTGAGAGCTGTTTCTACAGCATGAAGAAATTTGTGGTGGAGCCACTTTTCCCTGCAGTTGGTTACAAGACTGTTTCCTCAGATGGTGCAGAAGCCAACCATCAGAAGGCAGAGCCTTTGTTTGTCCTTACCAGCTCCTGCCACACAGAGCTCAGCTAAAGAGGCTCTAAATTTCAATTTTCCTCAGAGACACGTGTCTGGTTTCTTCCCAGACCACAGGATTGAATAATCTTTCATTCCTTTGTTTCACAGATTCTCCCATCTTTTCTGGGTTTTTTTTTTCATATATTTCTAACATGCACTGGATGTTGGGCATAGTTGGTTATTCTCTCACATGTGTTTTGTATGTCTGCTCTGCTACAGGCATTGACTTGCTCCCATGTTTGGAATAGAGATTGATATTGTTTGTATGGTCTAGCTACATGGAGATCCCCTGTAGAACTATCTTAAATAAGGGATGACAGTTAGTCAAATACAAAGCCATGTAAAGTAAAAAAAGGTAAGTTATTTGAAAACTGGGGGAACGAGAGGCTGGAAAGCAGTGCTGTGGAAAGGAACTTGGGGGTCCTGGTCAATGGCAAGTTGAATTGGAGTCAGCAGTGCCCTGGCAGCGAGGAGGGGCAGCTGTGTCCTGGGGACATCAGGTACAGCATCACCAGCCCGGCAAGGGAGGGGCTTGTCCTGCTCTGCACTGGGGCAGCCTCATCTCAAGTGCTGGGGACAGTTTTGGGTGCAATACAAGGAGTGTTGGTTTGTTCAGTCTAGAGGAGACTGAGAGAAGACCTTATCACAGTCTTCAACATCCTCATGGCAGGAGGTGAAGGGGAGAGTACTGATCTGTTCTCTCTGGTGACCAGTGACAGGACCCAAGGGAATGGCATGCAGCTGTGCCAGGGGAGGTTTAGGTTGGATATTGGGAAAAGATTTTTCACCCAGACGGTGGTTGAGCACTGGAACAGCTCCTCAGGGAAGCGGTCACAGCACCAAGACTGCTAGAGTTTGGACAACACTCTAAGGCACATGGTGTGATTTCTTGGGCTTGCCCTGTGCAGAACCAGGAGTTGGACTCGATGATCCTTGTGAGTCCCTTCCAACTCAGCATATTCTATGATTATATGATTCTGAAGTTCGCTCACAATTGTCCCAGACTGCTCACTCAAAGTTAAAAAGAACTTTTTGCTTTGCTTCCCATGTTCTGCTTCACATATAGGGATAACAACCCTTCACTCCACTAGAATAGAAAGATGAAGAAATATATGTAAATCTCCCAGATATTATTATAGTGAGAAGCATAGAAAAGCCTAGGAAGAAGCTGATGGTTTTTCCTCTGATAATGGGACTTGGGTCAGGCAAACATTTGATGAAGAAAAAATCAGTCCTACATGATTTTTTTCTTTATTGTCCTGCCTAACATTCAGCTTATCTCCTGATACTGTGAGACATGGGGGAATGTGTAACCACGTTGCAGCAGAAGAGATCCTCTATTCATCAGAGAGAATCTACTGCGGCAATCTTCAGTCAGTTTAAGTTCATACTCTGCAAGCATAAGCAGAGCAAACTTGGCAGGCTGAACAGTCTGTCCCTTCGGATTATTGACAGATGAATATAAACTCAATTACCTTGCTTTTTCATTCCAGTTGGGTTACTTGTGCTGTGTAACTAAGTACATCAGCATCTGGAGTCACTCTGAACAACAGGAGAAAACATTTTCTGGTCTTGAAACTAGAATTTTGTACAGCATTTATAACTTGCAAAAAGTCAGGAGGCTGGCTGTGCTTTGTTTCCTACCATCCTGAAAAAAACAAACAAGCCAAAACCAAGATAGAAGGGTCACCATTGCCGAGGGCTGGGGTTTCTTCTTTTGGTATAGCTAAAAGACTGATAGCCATTTTGCATATGAGCCTGCACAACTGAAAGATGTAAAACCAGCTCCTGAGTTTTCCTTACCATTCTCCCCACCACCACCATCTTCACTATCCATCAACCTGCCTCATTGCTGAAAGCTGAAAACACAAAAATAAATATTAGTTAACGAGTTTTGCACCCGGGGGTGGTAAACAAAACTGCTCTCCATGCCTGTGAGCTCTCAAAGGGAAACTCTGCTGTAGGAAAACAAATCTCATCACAGTAAGAACAGGTCTGCTTGGGGTAAGGATGTGTGTGCAGAGAATGAGAAGAATATTTTCACTTTTCTGATTTCATAATTAGGGAATGATGAGGTACAAAATCTTTCCTAAATGTGTCCCTCCAGTTAGAAAATACATACTTGCCTTATCTTTGTTTTCATTGTAGCTAGAAGCAGAAGTTGATGCTAATCTGATTCCTTACTCCTCTGTAGTTTGGGACATTTCAAATACATATTTTTGTCCTGAGATTTTGTCTCAAATGGAGACAATTGAGACTTTGTCTTGGACTAAGAGAATCAAGACTTTGTCTAAAATGCAGTAATACGGCGCATGCTAAACAAAACAAGTCTTTGTGTATCATTGTTATTAAAACACTGTAGCAGCAGGAAATAGCTAGACATGGACTTTCCTTTGCTAGTTAACTGCTGCTATAGATCTCTTAAAGTTCAACTCATTATACATTTAAATCCTATTACAGTAGCTGAATGCTTTGACAAAGAAAGAAACCTGTAAGACAGTTCCTTGCAAAATAGTAGTGCATATATTAAATCAGTACGTTCTCACCTTACCGTGTCCTTCATTCAGTCCACACTCTTCTGAACGTGACTTTCACTCCGGCACCCAGGCGTGACCTCCTCCCGCCTGCCCTCTGGAGCATCACCAGCGAGAAGGCAGGAGCCCCCCTGGCAATCTGGCCCCCTCGGGAGCTGCACGACAGGGTCAGGTCCACCCCTTCGGCATCGCTCACCAGAGCCGGGCTCAGTCCCAGTCTTTCAGGAGCTGTTTGTGAGTCGTTGGTCAGAAGAAACCCCGCACAGTTTAATGCCCGTGGCAGGGTCTGCTCTCTCTCTCGTCCGGCACTCCCCCTCCGCCGGTCTATGGTCTGAAACAAACGCAAGCTCTAGAAAAACAGATCTCCCTAGTCATACATGCAGGGATGGATTTTCTCCTCTTCTTCTGGTGCTCAAATCAGGAAGAGGAATAATTCCTCTGAAGATAATGGAGCAAACCAACACAAGCCAAAGGAGAATCAGACTGTAGCTCTAAGAAACACCTATTCCTATTACTTCCTGTTCTTTTTTTGTTTGGTTGGTTGTTTTTTTTTTTGTTTTTTTGTTTTGTTTTTGTTTTTGTTTTTGCTGCAAATATATAAATCTTTGTATTAGCTGACTTCAAAGATCATAAATCCCTAATTGTATGTGCAGACTACCAATGCAGTGTGCTGCTGATGCATAAAGCACACTTAGATAGTACACAAATACACTCAGGCTGGGCTTAAATTTAGCTTCAACCACACAAAAGCAATCTTTATAACTAAGAATGATGGGAAGAAAGATCTCATTCCAGACCAGATGAACATCTCATTTTTTCATTAATCCTGGATTTGGCTGATCTGACTTAAATGTGTCCTGAGACATTTCTTAATGCTTTGGAAATTACATACTTGGGTTGGAGATGCCAGAGTTAGAAAAAAAGGGGGGATTCTATTTTTAAAATTCTCCTGTTCCTTTTAAAAATAGATCAGCAAAGCATGACTTTTCCTATAGCTGTAATTTTTCAGGCTAAGCAAACTCCAGTAATTTCAAAAGCAGTGGGAACAAGGGGTCACTTGGGGCCAGCCAGAAAAGAAATTAACTCTTTGCTCTTTTCCAGCAGAAGTTTTTGTCATGCTATTATTATTGAAAGGAGTCATCTTATAAATGAAAAGTTAAGCTTTTCCTTGGAAGAAAACACAAACTGAAAAAAGTATGCAGCAATAGTGATTTCAGAGCTGTATGAGAACATTAATGAGGGAAGAGAAATAAAAACAGGAGTTCAGCTACGCATTTTCTCAGTACTTACCACTATAGCTGAACTAGAATTTGCTAAATGACGTCTGTCACTGACAGCTGCTGTCATCAGGAGACTGCCAGAAGCTACAAACACCTTTCAGCAGCAGGAGGCTATCAGCCATGGCAGTGTACAAGCTTTCCATGACATTGCCTTCAGTGGTGAGAGCTCCAAAGCCTTTCCCTAAGAGTATTGCTGAAAGTCTTCAGTTTAGAGGGGAAAAAAAGCCATGTTACAGCAGTATAACCTGACTCTTGAAAATTTAACATGAATAGTACAGATCCTTGTTTCATGATTGTTTTGTATCAGACAGTTATGTTACATTTTATACAAATCTACAAATAACCCCAAAACAATGAAAAACCCAAGCACAGGTAGATAGGCTGTCCTTGCCATTAAGGTGTGTTTAGCAAAAGGATGAACTCCCTCTGGCCTAAATGCACTCCTTTGAGCTCTGGCCATCTCACAGATAAAATCCCTAGGAGTAAAACTCCATCTTTACTTAACCTGCCAGTTGTAGCTCAAGTTTGCTGATTTCAACTGGGGCTCCACTCACATTTATATAGAAGTTATTTGCCATCTTCCTGGCAAGCCATAGGGTAAATGATTCTTTTCCCCAGTACTTTTCAAGTATGGGAGTGGGGGTTAAAAAAATCTATTGGTTTCACAAGTGGCCTCCAATGGGGGTAATGAAAGTTTGGCACTGGAAGTGCTTGGCCTCTGTAGTTTGAGAACCAAACTGGGTAAGCTAGGATAGATATTCAGGCTTTGAAAACACCGGCTATCTTTTGTTTGTATCTACATTTGCATTGAGATAAACAGCTCTCAGCAGAAGAAAATGCAATTTAAGTATTTCAGCCAAAGAACAGCAATTATAAAAATAAGGAACTCCTTTCCCTACCTTCAAAGCATTTGCTAGTGTCAATAACTAGGATCTGAGACCAAGTCCCGAGGCTTAAATCTCTTCTAACTTGGCCAGTTTGACACTTAGAAGATTTACTATTATGCATTAGACATTGTGAAATGTTACAAACACTTTCTTAGTAGAGCTTTTTTTTCCCCATTGACTAAGGAATAGTCACACTGCAATGATGTCACATTGCAATGATGTTGTAGACTCCTCCTTGAGAAATGAGCTTCTTCATGCTGTAACTGCAGAGTGTGATCAGTGGATAGACAGAACACTAATGAATCTTTAGTCACAAGCCATCCATACAGTTCAGTAGCACCCTCTGAAACATCTATAGCTCCTCACTTGTCAGAAATTGTGTTGCCTTAATAAATCACATGAAAAATCCTTAATGGTATTTTAACAGCATGAGCATGCATTGTTTCTAGGAAAAAAAAAAACTAAAACCTCAAAAACTTGGTGATCTAAAAGTGTATGCCAGGAAGGACAACCCTGTAGCTACAACTCACAGTAGCTTCTGATGCTGGCGTTGACAAAACAAAAGGGAGTCTTCTTTGATGTAATAAATATTTCCATGAGTTCATCAGAACCTACAGAACTCTTTGACCAAAAGTCTCTTTTATATAAAAAAAGTCTGCCATATATAAGCTATTATAAAGAATAAATTTTAAGGGCTTAATGAAATAAATTTCTTTCATGAAAGATAAATTTCTGATGAATTGAAAAGTGTAATATAAAGGTTATTGTTTGTTTTGTGTCTGTTACTGAAAAAGTTCTGCTAATATAATAAAAAAAATGCCTTTGTAGTTTTTTCTTCCTTTTACTTTTCAAGTTTTCTATATTTTAATTTTTGCATTTTCTTTCCAAAAAGCAGCTTAAGTATTGGACCAAAATTACACTTGTGAACGACCCAAATTGTTGCGATCTAGTGGCTCAATGCAGACTGCTGTTTTCAAAGACAGCAGATGGATCCTATAGGAAACACTTCCCTGAAAATCTAGCCACCTCAGGCAAAGGCTATTTTGAATTTTATAACCTAAATAGTGCCAGACCACCACTCAGATGAGAAATATGCAGAGAAAAAACCAGAAGATATTTTAAGGAGCTGTAGTGTGGGGACACTGTAAATTTGGGTTTAGGACTTCAAGTATCAGATCAGAAATTGGCAGTTGCATACTGTAAAACATTTTGGGATAAAACCCTCATGCTTTTAGCTGATTTCTATTTGAAACAATCTTAACTCTGTGCAGGTGGCACTTGGGTTTGTACTGATACTGTCAGAACAAATGTCATCAGCCAGTTCTCAGCTGCTTGTTATTTTGTCATCTGCAGTTTGGTGTTGCCAACTGGCGTTGCCAGTCAGTGTCCTTTACTTTGAGATCTTGCATGTTCTTTTGACCTCTTCTTTTGAATCCCCCCTTTGCCTCCCTCCTCATATGCTGAAGAAAGTGAAGAAACTCAGGATGATGTCAGGAATAGATATGGGTCCCTATCTCTAAAGAGGCACACTATAAATCACGTGCACTGTTTGTATTTCCCTAGTTCTGTTTGCCAAAAGTCAGCCTAGTCCTGGGTTGTCAGCATACATCATGATAAAGTTTACAATGCCATTTTTATGTGGCTATCACAGGATAGACACAAAGAGAACTGGAACAGTGCAGGGACAGAGTTTTGAAGTGTGACTACAAGAAAGGAACAGATGACTTGATGCAATAGGGTGCTGCTGGTTCCTGAGGTGGCCAGCTCATCCAAAGAAAGTGGGTACAATGGGACAATGGGATCTTGAGGGCAGACTTCAAACTCAAACTTTGAGCCTAAATGCTTTCTTATCAGAAAATAAAAAAGAATTCAAGGATTGTGAGGGGACTGCCATAGGGGCAGCAGATGAAGGGTAGATGAGTAAATGGGCAGTACCTTCTCTGTCCTTGGGTGTTGTTTACAGGAGAATGTCAAAATTAAAAAAAAAACACCTTGCCTCTGGCCCAAGTAAAGAAGCCATTACGAGAGCTCTCTTCTGCTTGCATTTTTTTATTTGTTTGCTTTATTTCTTTTGTGGGGTGCTCCAGTTTTCTGGGCACGTCTCCAGGGGTTGTGTGCTTTGCCAAGCGGCTGCTTCACATTCTCAGGCAGGCAACATCCTGGTTCCACCCTATCCTTAATGGGGTGTGCTCACACACCCTCATCTACCATCAAGAACACTTTATTTCAGATAGATGTCTGGTGAAGAGAAATTAGACTAAATCTGCATTTCTCCCATGAACTGACCTTATTTAGTGTAGCAGCACCTATAAATATGAGCTGTAGCTTGACACAGCAGTGTTGGAGAGATCCCAGAAGAGATACTCCCTGAGATGTGCACAGGCTCTTTCCACAGTCAGATTCACAATGTCTCCTCAGGCATCATTTGCTGTTGGTGCATTGTGGCGTAGTTTGACTTGAGTGACAAGGGACTTCAGCTGATTAGAAACTACACGGATCACTGTCACATTCTCCAGCAGGGCAGAGATTTCACCTGTGGACCATTGCCCACAGACATTTACTGTCTCCAGGGCTGGCCCAGACATGGAAGGAAAAAACCAGAGATGCAGTTTCTAAACAGAAAGGAAAATAGTTACTTGTTTGTGTAATAGAGGAAAACTGCTTAAATTTTACAATAGTGCCCCGGAACAGGGATGTATAATTCAAGGGAAAGATGTGTAAAAGCCAGGGAGCCGGAGAAAGCAGCTGGGGCAGCAAGGGGAGCGCTCAGCCCAGCAAGCACCCGTCCCGTCCCCGCCTCAGAGCTCTGCTCCCAGGCAGCCATGGGCAGCGGCTGGCTCGCTCCCGCAGCCCCCGCCCCCAAGGAGGGGAAAGAACAACCAGCCTGGTCAGGGGAACGAGACTTACTCCGGTGGGTGCCGCGGAACCCTCACTGCCCGCCCCGGGCAGCCCGCGCCAGGCGGCGGCGGGCCGGGCCCGGCTCCCCGCGCTCTCTGGGCCGCTGGGCGGCGCTGCGGCAGCGCGGGCCGTGAGGGGACTGGCTTGCTCGCGGGGCACTGGCGCTTGCGGGAAGCTGTGAAAATTATGTGTGTATATAAAGTATTAAAAAAATAAAAAAAAAAAAAAAAGAAGATTTAAAAATTTGGTTTAGGCGCAGAGGGAAGGTTCCGTGGGAGGATGACGTCCGTCATGGCGCTACTTGTGTACGGCAGCGAACCCCGGTGGCCCTGTCCCTTTTCCCCCCGGGAGCCACTGCCGATGCATCCCCCTGCTCCCGAGGGTACTGGAAGCACGTTCTCATGTGTCTCCCACACTGAGGCAGTGCTGGTACTGGAGGGTTTGTTGGGATTTCCACGGGAAGGGCAGAGTGACAGGCGGCATACAGCCAGGAGAGTCGGCTGCCGTGTAACACCACGGAAGGGCAAGGACGCCGCAGAGATGAGGAGCAGCATAAGTACAGATAGTAAACATTTCAGAAGAATGTTTCTCTGAAATGATGGTAACAAAGGGATTTTAATAATGTATTAATTACTATATGGGGACAGCATATAAGCGGTAGCAGTGACATAGGAAGGGGTGAAGCTTCAACCAACCTAACTGTGCTCTAGTAGGAAACACTTCAAGGGGATTTGTTAAGACTCTGCCTCAGTTTTGACTCAAGTTTGCCCGGGATTTTTGCCTATGCAAAATATAAACCAAAGAAAGATTTGCAATGGACCTGTTTTGGGAATTTCAATGACTGCCTCAGTTCTACATCTGGGAGTAAAAGCAAGTGGAGTCACTGGTGTGGAGGAAGAGTAGGTATGCCAAAATGCTCAGAACAACAGCCACTGATACCAGACATTCTAACATCAGAAAATGTGTCAGCACCCCAGAACTTCCTACGAGCTGGCAGAAGCTTGACATTAAAACTCGCTTTCAGACCTGTAAATCCAGGTCTGTGGATCTCCAGGGCATCGAAAAAATGTTCATAATGAAACAGTATTTGAAAGATACACAGAACAACCCAGGCAATTCAGGCCTTCTGTCCAGCCCTGACATTGCCTGGATTCTTCTGGCTCTGGGCCTGATGGAAGTGCATAGCCTGAAATGTGTGCTGCCCAAAATGACTGTGCTAGTAAATACCAAGATAAAAGAAAGTATTAATACTAAGTAACATGGATTTACAAAAAACAGATTTTGCTGAGATAATCTGGTACCTTTCTCAGAAGAGTAAGACATTTTCATATAAAGCTGCTAGATGCATGAGGCTTTACTTTTGTGCAGCTCTTTGATGAAGAGGTTGTAGTATATCATTATATCAGTTCACAATCCAGTGGTTAAATCTATCTTAATGTTAAACAATCATTGTTCAGTATCATTCATTGTTCAGACGTATTAACTAGTGAAGCTCCACCTAGATTGTCTCCTGGCTATTTTCCATTTTGGTCTGTGGTACAGAAAAAAACCCCATAAACCCACCCTATGGGAACAGACCAGAGGAACAGAAACGAAGTAGGCCACTGATGTAATCAGATGGTAAACAAAAAGCAAGCATAAAATATGCTACCCTATTACAGGTAAACATGAATCTATATATCTAAGACCAAAGAATGAAGGCCAAAAAATTAAGATGGGAAACTACGCTTTGAAGCAGTAGCTCTGGAAAAGACTCACAAAAGAGGGACACAGCAACTAAATAGAAACTTCCACTGAAAGGTGACCTAGAGGGACAGGGATACCTTCAGGTGTACAGGCAAGTGAGTTCTTCAGTTGGGCTAAGGAAGATTTTGAGATTTGTTACTATTCTTGCCGTTATGCGGAAATATTGGGTCTAGTTCTCCTGTGTTTGGGTCTGGGAGGATGTTCTCACATTAGTGGGGGGAGAGGTCAGTGTCATTTTGCTATGTTAGACCCAAAGCACACATTAAGGAGCTCCTAATGGTCCAGGAACTTCTCTTATAGACAAGAAAATGGTGCAATACAGCAAACAGAGTGCTGACATTTGTGAAAGCAACGCTTTTTATACCTGAAAGATTGATTTCTGGTTGTTATCAAGCATAACTTTCCTAGAACTGAAATCATTCAATACAACTGAATTTTTCTCCTAGATGGAAGTAAATACTTTTGAGGTCAAGCTTTCCAGCTTCTACCTGTGACTGGGAGCAAAATTATGTCCCATAAGATAGTTATCTGAAACAGGAAAACCTTATGCGCTTCTGAGTATAAATGTAAGACTATTTATTTTAGTGGACTTCTGAAAATAGCAAATTAAATCATAGAATCATAGAATCATTAAATTTGGAAAAGACCTCTAAGATAATTTAGTAAAACCATCAACCCAGCACTTTCAAGTCTGCCTGCATTTTTTTTGTAAGGGTTTCTTCAACCTCAAGCACCTTTTTTTCTGCCCTCATATTTTGCTCTTGGACTGCTTTTGTACAGAGCAGCCAATGTCAACACTTGCCTGTGTCCCCATGTGAGGATTTATGTGTTTGCAAGTTGCCTGCATCTTAACACCTCACCACTGTGTTATTTCTTTTCATTTTAGTGACAGCAGCACAGTGCATGCAACTAGGAGGCGGAAAGTGCCTAAAAGCGTCCTTTCTTTTTTGCTGAGTCTCTGTGCAGTTGCTTACTGACGATAGAAAAAAGGGACAACTGGAGAGCACCTGCTCCAAGCCCCTGCTCAGGACAGGGCCAATTTAACACATGCTACGCTGTGTCTTTTCCAGTCAGTTGTAAATATGCCAAGGTATGAGATTCCTCAGTACCTCCAGGCAACCAGTGCTTGAAAGGGTTTTCTTCCCCCCCCCTGTAATGTTGTGATGGAATTTCCATTCTTGTTCCCTGATAGGCAAGTAAGTGTCAACTAGTGTTTACAGGGAAGGCAGTATGCTTGATGGTGATGCGATGAAGGACAAACGCAGGGAGGTGGCATTTACATTCTTCAGCTTGCTCGTGGTCTTACTGGTTGCTCTGCAACTCGTCTTCAGTGAAACCAGATAAGATTTGAGTAGCAACGTTGTTCTCCCAGTCAGCGGGCAGTTAAACAACCAGGTAGTTGACCAAAGTGTTTGATGAAGGCAAAGAAGATTCTGTTTCGACCAGTACTTTAATGAGCATTGTGTTTACCTGCCTCCATTTCATGTCCATCTTCTCATGCCAGTTTTAGTGATTTCTGGTTCCCTCCTTAGCTGCATCTCTTGAAAGATTTTATAAACTATTCCCAATATCTGTCTGTTTTCAGCTCTGACTTGCTGACAACACCGGACTTCTTCCTTGAGTCTTCACTTCACAAGTGATATGCTTTTTCTCCTACCTTCAACTTAATTTGGAATTGAAAAGTTCAAAGTCTTGTGATTTTCAAGTTTACTTTTTGCATAATGTTCACATTCCTGGTGCTGATGATTACAGCAGATGGACACAGCACCCAAGCACCAAGGGTGCTTTTAGTCTGGCAACACTAAAAGTTGCCACCACAGCTGGAGCCACCATCTGTAAGACACCACAAAGCTCATTTGGTATTTTAAGAAAAGTGTTACTCTCAGGTGGTCTCTTGAGGAGGTTCCTGCTGAGAGACACAACAGCATGCCTTTATTTAATTTGAGGCTGTCAAAACCCAAGAAAATCTTTGGACTTTCAACTACAAAACATTATGTAAAACTGAACTTTCTTATGAGGAAAACCTTCCTCACAGGCTAGAGAAAATAAAATAAACAAAACCCAAAACCAAACAAGACAAAAACAAAAGCCCAATCAATTAACAAACAAAAAAGCAAAGGAGGGCAGGAATACCATATAAATTCACAGATTGCTAAATGTCATGAGTGAATATCCTGAGAGACTTAAATGACTTCTTGTTAATTTCAGATGAACAAAAACTCTTTAAACAAACTGGAAAAGCCAGAGGAATTTGTTTTGCATAACCTGGATCTGCCCTTTCGCTGGAACATGGGCCATTCTATACAATAAACACATAATAAGGGAAATCAATAGAGATTAACCCACAGTATTAATAAGTTGCAGTTTTGTAGCCCTCAGGATTTTCTTGCTCTTTTTGTCTGACTGGACAGCAGCTGTTTTGGGAACTGTTTCTAACCAGCAGAGGAAGCAGGCAGGTTTCCTTCCCTGCAGACAGCTATCACAATCCTGTCTGTTTCACTGTCAGGAGGTACCAAGAAACTGGTACAAAAAAGCAACATGGAAATAAAACATGACCTGAAACTACACATTGCAGTCACGAGGATCCAAACATGTCTGATCTGGGACTTGGGGCCATAGATTGGCTGTTGTGGACTCCATGCAGGGAGTTAGTGCAGCAGCCTTCCTTGCTGGCCAACTCACATAAAAATCCCATCCCAGATTGCTTTCAAAATGCTAGTAGGGAATCTCCACCAATTCTTTTTCACTGATGCCACAAGAAGACCCACAGAAATAAAAAAAAAAACTCTACAGCATGTTGTTAGCAAAGGTAACAAACTCACTGTCCATATTTTAGTACCATGTGCTTGAGAGATGGTAATACAGTAAAAGACAGAAAATTACACTAATTTGATGAAACAGCTGTTTTCCCTGAGACACAGATGAATCTAACTCCGTATTAAATCCAGTAGTTTTGTGAGACATTAGCCTAAATTAATCTCCCATGAAAGTTACACACAGAGAAAGAGAAAGAAACATAAGATGGGTAGTTGGACAAAAGTATTTGTAAGTAATACATTTTAACTCACATACAAATTTATTTTTGCAATGAGATTTGTAGTCAAATAGATATTGCAGCATTTAACTTGATTTGTTTTCTTTTTTCTCTTTTGTTGGAGAAACAGGAGAAACAGCTGGGAGATGAGTAACTAAAGTATTCTGTGTCTGCACACCTGCAGAGTGCAGGTTGAGGCACCTCAATGCCAAGACCCTGGAAGCTGCCCAAGAGAGGGATGGTAGGTATCCAACATGTTTCTGAAGCTCTGTGGGAAACCTTCACTGTGGAAAACCCAGCTGCTGGCAGGTCACACCCCCATGGGACACATCTATTTTTCTTTCTGTGCTTCAAGAGAATTGAGCCAAGCTGTCTCTGCATCCACATATCTCTGTACATTTTTCTGGAAAAGATGGAGATTTTATAAATATGGGAGTAGATATCTGTGTAGGCTTAGATGTTTGCCTCCACAAGACTAAGACAGCATTTGAGCCAGTTAAGATACAGTGAATGTTGGACTGAGTTCCCTTACTGGGAAGGGAGTCTGATCTACCATGATGTGTGTGGAGCCAGTAGGAAAACTGGGAGAGGAGTGAATTTCTGTTACATCTGGCAACTTCACAAACCCAGAAACTTTACCATAGGCTGCTTTAAGTAGGATTTTTTTTCTGTGTAAAGGGAACAGTGACAAACCCATGAATAGTTAGGGCTTGTGCAGTCTTATCTACCTCACCTTAAAAGTATTTTCCACTTGTAAGAACCTCAAAAGCACAAACACATCTATGACTTTCTGGCAAAAACAAAACAAAGTCACAAACCAAAATGAAAATTTGATACCCTAGATAGATAAACCTGCATAGATTATAGGTAGTGCAAAACACGAAAAATTCCTTGCACTACAAATATTACATTTAGGCCATGGGTGACATTCCACTAAAGACATGGATGCTGTAATTGTGAGATGACTGTTTTTCACCTCTAAAATTAGCAATTTCCATGTTTTGACTCCAGTTTGGATTCAGGGCCATTTTCTCTGCTATTGTTAACATACTTCTAGTTCACAAGCAGCACCTCTTATGCAGTGCAAATATCTGTCTAAGAAAAGGGCAGCAAAAATAAAGTAGCAAAGGAACTAATTGCCATTACCCAGCTGGATTCAGAATAAATATCCCAACAAATGTCAACCAACACTAACGAGGCCAAATTGAATGGAGCTGTGAGCAACCTGGTCTAGTGGAAGTTGTCCCTGCCAATGGCAGGAACTAGATGATCTTTAATGTCCCTTCCAACCCAAACTGTTATTCTGTGATTCTTTACCAACTTTGATGAGAGTCTCTTCTCTTACTGATAATAACTACAGGAAACTTTGCAAATTTGGAATTTAGAAAACTAACCATTGAGCTTTACTTTGCAAGCCATGTCAGTGCCATGGGGGGGAAAAACCCCCCACCTCTGTATGCTCTAAATGTAAATGCTTATATGAAACTGCAACTTATCTTTTTGCTATATATGACTAACTAGCCAGGAGACTCACAGCCAACCTGTGAGTGGTTCTGTTGTGCAAGTCAAATGGTGAACAACAGGGATAATTTTTTTATATTCCTGTGGTTAATGATCAAGTGATCCCAAGGAGACAGTCTGCATTCCCCCAGTATTGGTGATGTGTGGGTACATAGTCTAACCTAGGTCTCTTAACGCTTTCAAAAGTCAATAAGAACAAGAGAAGAGGGATTGCCTTTTGAAGGTGTTCATTTAAGAATGGGATGAAACTGCCAAGTTATTTTCACTGTCTATAAATAAAGATAGATTAGATCTCAAGTTTTATACCTCTAAAAGTTAGGCAAGACTGCCTCCTCTATAAGTAAGCCCTATTTAGAAGGATTATATTTCACTCTAGGCTATAAAATAATTTGATTCAAGTAGATGTGTTTGGCAATGGAGATGTGTCAATTAGGAGTAATGGATCTAAGTTTCAGTAGTGTCTCTGAAGGATCAACCCATGCTGAAAAATTCAGAGCAGACTGGAGTATTTTATAGAATAATCAGTATTATGCATACCTTGTATTATGCATGCCTTTTCCATTTTGTTTTCATATGGTCTTGCACTTTGAAAACATTCAAACAATAGGTAGTATTACTTTTTATTACATACAATTAGCTAAGTAGCCTTGGCAAAATTAATTTTTTAAAATAGTATTTCCTGATGAAGAAAAGACCAATCTATATCTAGATATCCCAGGGGAGAAAAACGAGTCTTTGATCTATGGGCCTCATGAGTATACTAACTATGCATTCAAAGATACATGGAAATTCTTTATAAGGTAGGTAAAGTGAACAAATCCAACTAACAATCTGAAAACACTCGAATAATTTCAAGCAATCACCATGCTTTTAATTTCCCTTTTAAAAATGATGGTGATATTGATAACATTTTGTTGTATAGTAAAAAATCTGTCTGTATCTTCTCAGTGAAAGAAGTCGAAATGGATTGTGTTAATCACATGGTGTATAAAAACCAGGCTTAATCCAAAAACCTGAATTCACAGTGTGATTCATTTTACTCAGCTACATTCTAAAGTAATGCACAGATTAGGTAACAAAAATGATTCCTTGATCAATAGCTAATAAAAATTATTCACTGAATGATCAGTGAATTCTGAAAGTGAAATGTGACATAAAAATTTGTATTAAAAAAAAAAAAAAACCATAAAAACTATGTAGACAGTCAGCTTTGACAAGTGCTCACTTCCAGGGTTTTCCATAACTGAGAACATACTTTTTTTGCAATATGTGTGGTATTACCAAAAAGGAGTAGTCCTTTTTCACTGCCTTATCTGAAACAAACATATTTAGAAAATTATGAAGAGACACACTCTCTCTCATGTAGTTCATTTTCCCTTTAGCTAGCATCCAGGCTGATGTTAAGGACAGGCTTCCTAGCAAAGGAAATGGCATCCTGCCATGCCTTTCATGATGGATGCTGTACAGTTACCAATCAGTAAACCAGAGCTGACACTACTAAATATTTTATAGAAGCTTCTAAAAAATGGAGACTCTGTTATAGTTTCTAGAGTCAGTGTGACTGAGATCTAAGTGATTAACTCCACGACTTTTCTACAATCATCTTTTTCTTTTTGTGATTATCTCATTAACAGTAGTCATTCTAAATGACCTAAAATCTTATCAAGATCAAAGAGGAATAGAAAGTATATGCCTGTCACTGACTGTGCACTACTGCTGAATTTCCAGAAAAGCTTGATGATGAGTTGCTCAATTTCTGTGGAGTGAGTAATGGAAAGGTAAAGCAAGTATGTTCTTACTAGTTGTAAGAAACACTCTTGTCTCCTTTATCTTGCTGTGCAGTATCAGTTTTTTTGGTAGGCGGCATGCTAAATATTTATGTTAAAAACACAAATGCCAAAATATGTATTTAAAAAATTTTACCATGAAATAATCGTGATAAGGAAGCCTAAATATGGTGACTTGGAACTGGAATTACAGCAGTGTCTGAGCATCAGATCTGAATTCAGTTTAGCTGTTTAGCTGACAGCCCTCAGACTGTCTGCAGTAAAGACATCTAATTTTATGTAGTTTCATACCCCATCTGCATCTCATGCTTTCTGTTTCATCCTATCCATCTGTTTCACCCATTTAGAATAAATGTTTTTGGAGCAATAGCAAATTTCATAGATGTCTCAATGTTAAACAGACCAAATTGTATCAGTCCTAATCCTATTTACAATATTACAACTAGGGAAAGGATAATTCACATCAAAATAATAAAGGGGTAAAGTATAATGAACCTTAAAAGATCATTGGTGATTCATACAGAAGGATAGAAGTTATTTAGAAGGTTCAAACCAGAATTATTTATCAGGATGATGGGATTTGCTTTAGCCCCAAAAAAGAAATCAAAGCAAAGTCTGCAATCAGATTTTAACTACAACAATACCATGTCTGTAGAATTTAGACACTTCATTCAGGCAAAATTTAATACCAAAGGTTTCATAGGCTGGATCAACTAAAACATTGATACTAAAACAGCATAGAAATTACTGGGTTTAGTATGTATGAAATCAATAGTTCACAAATAATAAGAAATTAAAGCAGGGAATTCTCTTGTGTAACTATTTGTTGGTTTCTTTGTGTTTTTTGAAACCTAATTCCTGAGGTTGGATACATCAGATTATCAGTGAATATTTAAATGTAACAGGCATAACAACGATAAACACAAGCTGCAGTTCAGAGAATGATCTAAGACGAACTTAAAACCTTTGCTTGTAGTATTGAGAAAAAAGGTTGAAATCTGTTGGAAGTTTGCCTTTATGGCTTGGAAGAGGGAAATAGACTTCCAGAGCACTATATTATAAAGGACCTTATTCCTATTGCTCTCAAACCCAGCAAATATGAAGAAAGTCATGAGACTTTCACTTAGGTGCAGAGTGAAATGCAATACACAATGAAGGCTCAGGTCTGACTGAGTCGGACTTCTGTAGTTCCACTGGGCAGTGGCCTGTCAATCTTTGCACAAAGTGTAGTATCGTACAGTGTTCTTATACAGTAGTCCTTTACAACAGAATAAAGGTGATGGTATCTTGCCTCGTGAGTATGAAAATGACCAAACCCCAACCTGTGATAGACAATTTTTTCTATGTTGCCTAGTCAGCAATCAGAAAATGCTGTTTGTTAAACAAGGTGCTTTTTTTGATGCTGCCTCTTTACTGCACTATTAATTTGACCTTGATTCCCAAAGTGAGTCTCTAATTGCTGTGTGACTGTATATCTGCTGTCAATAATTCCGAATGATTGGCTTCAATTTCTCACTGCTTGAAGTTGTGCTTTCTTTTTCCCCTCAAATGTCCTTTTGTTCTTGATGCCATCATGTTCCCCCAACTGTGTGGTCTCTCCTTTATTTCACTCCAGCAGCTGCTTTGGCATTCTGCGTCTTCTGTTTCAGGTACATGAGTGGTTCTGCACATTTGTGTTGTGAATATCATGGCTTCAAACCCTGAAAGACTTCTATGTCCCAAAATGTTCTCTTTGCAGATTTTATCCTGCCATCTGATGTGCAATATGGCCCACAGATGGTACAGATGAAACCGCCCTACAAGCTGTAAATGTTGATAGTCAAAATAAGAAGTTAGAAGAAAACATACAATTAATGTTTCTTCCTTTTCAAAAAAGCAAAACAAAAAAAAAAGTCCAAATAGGAAAAGAGTTACTGCATTAAAGCTACCAGAATAATTCTCACTCATTCAGTACATATCTCTAATTAAATTCAAACACAAATTTCGAGGGAAATCTAGACTGCAATTACTGGGATCAATTTAGATATAATTAAGTAATCTGAGTTAGAGTTATCATAAGCTTATCATAGAGTTATCATAAGTTACCATAGCGTAGTATTATACAGGCACCTTGATATGCTTTCAAATCTCTCACAAACCTTTAATAACAATAATAGTTACTATCTAAATGTGTCCAGAGCCACATGGCAACATTATCTCAAAAGGACTGACATTACTTAATTCCATCATATTCGTGTGTAATATCAATAGCAGAGTTGACATACACAGCATAAAAATGTATCACTTAGAACTGGCAAAGTGACAAAGTTTGATTCTAAAACCTGACCTGCTTTGATAAACTCCCTTAAACTCTGGTTCAATTAAATTTTTAGCTACCTGTTGTTACGGGCCATATTATTAGCAACTTTATCAATGCAGAGATATCAAGATGTTTAGGCTAATGGAGGTAGCTTGTCTTCAGGTAATCCACGGCAGAAGCCCAGCTCTAAGCAATTCAAGCATGTGAATAGCCCTCTCAAAGACAACTGATGTAGCTATTAACATAAAATTTGAATGAAATCAGAATCAAAGCAGCCAGTGAACAACCCATTTGCAAAGCTTTATTTGGCAGGTGCCTTGGTTTTGAACGTTAAATGAATCTAGCCTTTTTTTTTTATTCTCCTACCACAGTTCTCATTTCGGGACCAAGCAGCATTTTTGCAGTGCCACACTGTTGTTGTGCCTCTACTTTCTCCAAGGGGTATGGACAGTTTTTTCCCCTCCCACTTTTTGATGGGAACTATGCTGGAACTGAGTGTTTTAACCAGCAAGTACAAAAGAAAAGGATGTGAGAAAAGTACTGGACTTCTTTTTCTCTATGGCACACTGCAGCAGGTTCCTATCAAAGAATGAACAAACACTACCACTTTTTTGTCACTGTACGTTTTTTTTTCTTGGGTGTTGAAGCAGAAAGACAAAACACTTATATCATATCATAGCATAGGATTGAGTCCAATGGTCCCAAGAGATGAGAAAGACTTTTTGAAAAGCTCTCAAGAAATATGTCCTGTGAAAAGTGACAAGGGGGATGGTTCGTACGCTCGCTTAATCAATCCAAGGCAGAAGGAAGGAAATGCAAAATAATTTTTTTCCCAGTTCAATGGATATTTACGCTCAGAGCACTTGGCTATATTTCTAGTCTGCTTCCCATGCTCCTGCTATGTCTGACCTTCATCTTTGTACACACCAAGAATCCAAACCTGCTTCTTCCCCACCCACTTGGACACATTTTACAGATCTAAGTGTTCCAGATCCTTCTGTTTCCAATCTCTCCAACACAATCAGACTCCCTCATCTTTACCCACCTCTATTAAATATCAGACACGGTATCAGTTCAATGTAATATCAGACACAAATATACACAGAGTGCCCTTCTCCTGTTTGCCTCCAGCAACCTCCTAGCATGCTAAATCCCTTCAGCTTCTACTTCAGCACTCCTGGACCAGCTCCATTGCTAACTAAACCCAAACACAACATTTCCACCCAAATTTCAGCTCTGCCCACAGCTTTGACCAGCGTGCACTGCAGGGCTGTCTCTCACAGGGCAGATGGCACTCCCAATGCCATCTTCTGCCCTACCGGCCAACGAGCCACGCTATATATCCGACAGGGTTTTGACATTTCCTAGCTTGGCTCCTCTCAGTGCCCCTTCCCCCACAGAATGGAAGTACCCCAGTTCGCTCCGTCCTCTCCGAGTCTCGGTCGCTACGTCCCGAGTCTCACTGCTCTCCACCTGCCTCCTCCCCTAACTCGTGTCCACACTAGCTCCCGTTCCATCACCTCAGTCCCTGACACGACACTGGCACCCCCTTCCCAGCCCCGCCGCCCTGGGCCACGGCCGGGGACGCTGTCGCCGGACACCCCCGCACCTGAGCGGGGCACTCCCACGGGCACCGCCCGCTCCCCGCGCCTGCCGCCCCCCGACCCCTCTCCTCTCGCTGACAGAGCAGGAGGGGCGGCACCTGCGGGTCCGCCCCATTCTCCTCCCCTCGCCTCCCCTCCCCTCCTCTCGCCGAGAGAGAGAGAGAGACCGAGACCCGGAGGGAGGGAGGGAGAGAGAGAGAGACGGTGGCACTGAGGGCGCCGGGAGGGGCTGCCTGAGCGCAGTGCTCGGCGTGAGGGGAGGGAGGGGGAAATTAAAAAACCAAAACCAAACCCCCAAAATTTCAATTATTTCAATTTAAACAAAAAAGTGAGGGAGGTGTAGAAGGAGAGTGCTTCAACTTTTTCTCTCTCTGCCCAGCAAGGTAAGGGAGCGGCACGGGGCTTTGCTTCGCTTTCTCGCCGGTTTCTGGGAGGGCACAAAGGTAGCGGGATGGAGCGGCGGCATGTCCGCTGGCGGAGTCGCGCTCGGCGTTGTCACCCCGCGGAGCGCAGCCCCGGGGGCGGCGGCGGCGGGCTGAGGGCTGCCACCGGCGCGGCGGGCAGCATCCGTGTCACCCGCGGGCTGCGGGCGCCCGCCCCTGGGTGGGCTCCAGCCCTTTGTTACCGGCGTCTTGGATCGGAGCGGGGGGAATAACCCGCGCGGATGGGGCAAGGTGGGAGTGGGAGAAGCTTGGCCGGGGGGCTGCGGGAGCAAAGCAGCCGCTGTGGCCGGGAGGGCGGCGGGCAGCCGAGCCTCGGGACGAGGCGGGCGCGGGGGGTGCAGGTGGCTCAGCCGGGGAGCGGGCGGGCGGCGAGTGCGCCCCCGCCCCGCGCTGCCACACGGGCGGCCGCCGGCAGAGGGGGCTCGGCAGCCTCGCCCTCCGCGCCCGCGGGAGGCTGCGCCCGGGGCGGGGAGCGCCGGCCGTGGGTGGCCCGCGGGACTGGGGTGTTTGGGGGCGCATCTGGACATGTGCGGGCCGGGTTTGAGGAGGGAGGGGAGGATAGGGCGCCGGCTCCCCTCGCGGCTGTCGTTGTGGCGGAGGGACGGCTGTGTCCCCGGGAGACGCGACGGCCCCGACGCGCGGTGGCGGCCGCGCTGGCCCGCGGGCCGTGTCACCGGCGGCCCGTCCGTGATGCTTCCACCGCAGGGCCGGTGACCGACACGGCTCCTTTGCTGTTGGAAAGTAAGGGTAGAACGAGGAAAAAGCGGCTGGAATGAAGCCGGCGGCGGCTCCCCGCGGCAGCTGACAGATGTATACAGGGGCCTTTAGGTACCGCCGGCTCTGGCCCTTGTCTCCCGGCGCTCCCCGAAACCTCCGGAAGATGAAAACTTTGTGTATACCATAGGATTTCGGCCAGCTCAGCGGGTGGGCCAAGCATTGCTGTTTGTTTAGGCCCCAAGCCTCAAATATTTATCCATATTCTGAAATTTAGGAATTACCAATGGTTTGAAGTGCGGGAGACTCAGTTACCCCGTGGAAAAATATTTCCCATGTCTGCTGCTTGTCAGCATGTTTGCTTTGAATGCGCTCGAGATAGGACCTTTTTTTACATTATTCCATTTGCCTTTCTTTGAATTCAGGCTTTTCCACTGAATGATACTTTAAGTGTTATGGAAATAATACTCCATATTCTTCATACTTCATTGATACCTTTTTACAGAGAGCTTTATAAAAGATGGAAATAAAAAGGTGGCTGAGAAGAACGTGTTGTGTCTTATTGCCTGACTAGGAATTACTGAAGCTTTATTTTATTTAATTTATTTTTACATTTATTACTCTTGTTTGAGAGGTGAAGCAAATAGGTGCATAGTCCAGTTGCAGGTACAGTTATGTATGTGGCTTCTGAGATAGGTAAAGCTTTCAGCACTTTCAAATACTGTAAGGCACACCTAAGTTTGGCTTTTATTAAGGGATATGTCCTCTAAAGAGAAAAAAGGATGGGTCTTATGTTGACTGAAAAACTTACTACATATGTGCTAGTGGATTAAAATAATCTTTACAGATTTTAAACATTATCCTGTTGAATTTGCTTGTGAGTACAACAAAAGCACTTATGAAGCTAGAAGATTAGCTTGTTAAATACCTCTTTGCAAAGCAGTGGGGATTGTGTGAGTATTCTCAGAGCTGTTGAGAAATATTTAGTTGTTATTTTTAACATTGGTGGATTTTGTACATATGCATACTTTTTCTCATGTATTCTCAAGTATTTCCAACAAAATGCTCCAGAAAGTCAATGAAAAATGTTCAATATGTGCCTACCTGTTTAAATGATTGGGTTCTGAACCCTAAAGGTTTAATTCACCATCTGTAAATACAGATTAAAAATACAGTGTTTATTTCTGCTTACTGTTAGTAGTGTTCATACAAAACAATTTTTTTCTAAGGTGTTTAACAGGAAAAAAAAAATCAGCTACAAGAAACAATTTGTACATACCAGGAATTTTTATTGGTTGGGTTTGGTTGTAGATAATGTAGCAATCATAAACCGTGAGGATTTTTTGGTAAGATAGTTTTTAAGTCCAGGATGTAATACTAAAGGAAATAAGCAGTAATAGGCGAGCTGATTACTGAGCTTTTACCTTGACAATTAAATTATGTGAAGTTTCTTAAGATTGCATGAGGACATCACAGATGAAAGGAAGGGTGGTGTGACTGTGTGAAAAGTTTGTCTAGAATTCAAAAAAAGCACATTTGGTTCAAGGTCTTCTGAAACACGTAGCTACTGGCATTGGTATTTGGCCGTTCAACAAGTCATGTCCAAAGTATTTTGCAGATACAAGGGAAAGAAAATTTGGAGTCCAATTTAGGAGACTCTAATTAGTTGCTATGGGATATATAGAAAATTAAACTATTTTTAAAGGAGAAATGTCTGTACCTTGAAGCCGGTCTCACTATGAATGCTGGGCTGTTTATTCAGTGTAAAATTAGACTCAGTATAATGTCAGAAATATACTCTAGGAAACCTTTTAGTGAAAGCTGAAAAAAGATTGAATACTTTTCTCTCTAATTTTCAGTGCTTCTAGGAAATTTGGAGTGGGCATAGGACTTGTAAGGATTTTACTTTCAGTGGCATAACCAGTTTTGTAATACCTTTTATATTAAGCATGTGGTTTTTAAAAGTGCTTTTTTTACTTCGTATGGTTCTGTACCATATGTTTTGTGTTTAATTCCTTGAATGATCACTGAAACACAGCCAATTTTGGGTAAATGTGGCAACTGTTAACTAGAGCTTAGCAACAGTGCACAATAATCAAGACGGGAAGTGAGGAAGAATACCATGTCTAATTGAAACTATGGGGGGCATTTAGCTAGGTAGGACGTAATTAACAAGACATGGAGCTTGGGCATGATATTAAGGCATCACGTCTTGACTCTTGCCAAAAAAGGACTGTGAAATCAATAATGTAAAAAAAAACATTTCAGGTATTTTGCTTTACACCTTGGAAGAACAGCCTCTTTGATATGTATGTGCTTTGCCTATCCTTGCATAATCATTTATTGCATCTAATGCAAAAGGTGCATTTTCTTTTGTTTCGAAAACATAATTGTGAGCAGGAGAACTGTTGGGAAAACTGACAAATGAAGGAGTAATAAGACTTGACATTCTGACAATCATGTCTTTTAGAGAATTAGTCCTGTGAACTGGAGTTCATTAGATATAGTAAACAATTAAGAGATCTCTAATATCCTGAAACAGATTACAGCAGCAGTCATAAAACAACACTAAACTTCTACAATTTATGTGTTGTTGTTTTTTTTTTCCCAGAACTGTTGACTTTCCTCAAACTCTGTCTTGTCATTACTTTCTTTAATATGTTAAGAAAAGTATTGCTTCTAAGAATATGTGTTCAAAATGCTTTTGCCTAGTATAGTTTCAGGTTGGGTTTTTTTTGTTTGTTTTTTTTTTTTTTTTTTTTTTTTTTTTTGTTTTGTTTTGTTTTGTTTTGGTTTTTTTGTTTGTTTTTTTTTAATTCCAGACCTGATAATTTTGTTTCATGCTGTATTCTGTGTGGAGATACATTCATGGACCAATTTTATTTCTTGTATAACCCAAACACATCTTGTTTCTAAAAACTCTGAAGATATTCTTACATAATAAGGAGAGACCTAGTGAATAAAGCTTCAGTAAGTCATTGCAAAACCTTACCTACAACTCTGAGCAAACTACTATAGCCCCTGTTAATGGATTTGAATTTGCAGGTAGGTAGTGAAGATGACCCAAAACCAAAGAGCCATTTTTTGAAGGTGTGTGTATTGGTGAACTATCCAGTAGCATTAGGCTCTTAATAATTAAATAGAATCATTAATGTTTTTATAATCCAGAAGTAAAAAACACAGGATATCTGTTAGAGGAATGTAGATGACAGAAATTTGGAACAGAGTTTATTCACAACGGGGACAGCCAAATTTTGTACAGTGTTGTTGTTGGCTTGGAAGTATCAAACAGAAGTATGGAGTTCTTACAGAAATTATAGGCTGGATTGATGGGCCAAGGCCAATTGTATGAGGTTTATGAGGTAAAGTGCCAAGTCCTGCTCTTGGGTCATGATAACCCCGTGCAAGCAAACAGCCCTGGGAAGAGTGGCTGGAAATGTATGTGGTGGAAAAGGACGCGGGGTGTTGGTTGACAGCCAGCTACACATGAGCCAGTGTGTGCCCAGGTGGCCAAGAAGGCCACTGGTATCCTGGCTTGTATCATGTACTGTAGCCAGCAGGAGCAGGGCAGTGATTGTTTCTCTGTATCGAGCTCTGGATGAGGTTGCACCTTTAATCCTGTGTTCTGTTTTGGGCCCCTCAATTCAGGATGGGCATTGAGGTGCTGGAGCATGTCCAGAGAAGGGCACCAGAGCTGATGATGTTTCTGAAACACAAGTCCTATGAGGAGCAGCTGAGGGAGGCAAGATCGCTTAGCCTGGAGAAAAAGAGGCTCAGAGGAGACCACCTTGCTAGATGGGTGTTGATCTCTTTTGTCAGGTAACTAGGGATAGGACAAGAGGAAATGCCTTCAACTTCCACATAAATTCTGCATGGAAAGGTTTGTCCAGCATTGTAACAGCCTGCCCAGGGAAGCTGCTGAATCACCAGCCTTGGAGGTATTTAAAAGAAGTGTAGGCATGGCATTTAGAGAAATGGTTTAGTGGTGAACTTGGCAGTGCTGGGTTGATGCTCAGACTCAGTGATCATATAGGTCTTTTTTGACCTAAATCATTCTATGATTCTGTGATTCTAAAATGTAATTGAGTTTGGTTTGGATGACTGCTGAAGCCTGGTGAGCTGGTTTCTGTTGTCTTATTCTGTCACACAGTAATGTCACAATTTCTGTGAAATTCTTTTGGGACATGAGAGACCATAGAGAATTTTGTAAATTACTACTTTCATTGAAGTGTATTTAATGTTATTCTCATTGAGTTAGCATTTTAAGTTCTGTGGCACCTCAGATGTTTAGTAAAAAACCTCCATATACTGGACCTGAAAATCTTCCATCATATACTGTCAAATAGTTCAGTTAATTTGCATTTAATTTTTAAAATTTTTTTTAGGAGTTACACTACACTAACTAATAAAATGTTCATAAAATATAAAAGATAGGAAGAACTATATGTTGTGACATAAAATCACCAGAAGAGTAAGAAGGTAGGGAGCAGCCTGAGTCAGTATGACAAGATGTGATTGATTAATATTGGTCATGTAAGGTTTTAGAGAGGTTATTTTGAGATAGTTTTTCAAACTGCTGGAGCTGTGCACAGAAAACAGTGTGGGCAGACCTAAGATACTGTTACTTAAGAGATTACCAGACATCTGTTGTACTGGTTCCATGAACAAGCCTGGAGTGACTAGTTTTGTGAAATGCTGTGCAGCGATTCTCTTGTTCTCTGTCTGCTATCTCTATCACTGTCTGTAATTAGCTCTTTTCAAGACCCTTGGTGTGATTTGATCAGAGCACTTTGAGGCAAGTGAAGAAGTTAGTTACTGAATGTAACTGCAGTCTGAAACACACTCTATTAATAGTCTTCCTTTTTAAAAATGAAGATTCATCTGTGTGTCTCACCAAAAGTGATACTATTTCTGTAGAACTTACAGTGTGAAGCTTCTTTAGATGGCTGTTTTAAGCTGCTGAACATTTTCCTGGTACTCCTGTCCTTTTGCTCCAAATTCTGCTGCACCTCCCTCTGCAGCACCAATTTCTCTGTTGAATGGAGTGCACAGCACCAAAATTTCAGAGAAAACAGTAGCCTTTTTTGAAAGGCTCCATTTCTGACGCTTTTTTTCTCTAAAGCCATAGTAAATTTAAATTTGGCTTCATAAAGAATATTAATGTGCATATGAAACATTTTACCTCTAGCATTCTGCATATTTGAGAGCTATGATTTGTCCCTCCCCTTTCTTTTATAATGCTACCTCCAACTTCAAAACTTACTTTCTTATAGACTCACAGGTCTGTAGGCATAAGGAAACCTAAGCACAATTTTTCTGGGAGTGTGATAGATAAATTATGCTTTTAATTTGGTAGAATTCCCCGATGCCACCTCCCCTGCCCCCTCTTCCCCCCCCCCCCCCCCGCCCACTTTATTTCCAGCTGTCTTTTAAAAGGTAGAGGTGGTCATATGCAATTGTAATGCCAGTGCTCAGGGAGACTTGTATATACTCTGAGTTGTATGGTCCCTTGTTGTGTTATCACTCAGGAGTAATTGAGTAATTAGGAGAGTGCTTGGAAATTGCTGTAAACCTGATCCTCCACAGTCTTCCTAGTAAAGAGGAAATGATCACTTATTAAAAAAGTGAAGTGTGGCACACCATTCTGGGCTTAGTGAGATCCAAGCTGTTTCTCCATCACACGCACTTCAAAGAGATGGTGTACTGGTAAGGAACAGCAAATGCAAATAGCTGAGCTCACCTGCTTCTGATGCTGTAAGGACTCTGGGCAGCTACCTCTTTACACTGGAATCACTGGTGAAATAGGGATGTTCACAGCAAAGTTTTATAAATATTCCTATTGCCTACTCATGCTCATAATGAAGAGCATATGTGACGAAACTGTGTCTTGATGGCTTGATTTGGGATGTGCAGAGAGCCAAGTGCTCTGTTCCCTGTCCTGAGCCCCGTGTCCTTTTCCTGCTGGTACAGTACTTTGCTGCTATTAGTTCTCTTCTTACTATCTCCTTGGTGATAATGTGTTTCACAGTGCACAATTGCATCTCAGTTTTGCCATTCAGGAGAACACGCCATCTACTTTTACTGCTTTTGTTCCTGCCTCACTGACCATCTCCCTGTGGCTTCTCAGGAAGTCTCCCAAACTCTGTGTTGCTTTGCAGCATTAGATGTCTTTATTCTGCTGTTCTTTTACACTTTCAGTCTACTTTGAGAACAGCTGTTTAATAAAGAAAGCTTAATCTTGTAATTTCTTTAAACCACTTATACAGAATCAAATTCTTAGTGCAATTAGATGATTCCTTTGGGAAGACTGCGAAATAGGTCTTGATTTTTACAACTACAATGCACTGAATCAAGAAGTGGGAAACTACAACAGTCATGTTGTATGTGACATTTAAGAACATGGTGGTTTCCTATTCTTGTAAAAAATGCTTTCAAAAATTAATACGTATAGATAAGATGTTAAGATGCTCTTGTTACTCTTTTGAATCTGAACCTCCTAGAGGGACATTTCTGGTTGTGAGAACAATAAGAAATTAGGTGTATTAGCCAAGTGATCAGTACCACCCCACAGAGGAGCAGTTTTGAAGCAAACATAGAGGAGAAGGGTGGGAAAGGCAAAGCCATCCAAGAACACTTTAATGCCTCCAGCATGCCAGAGGCACACCGAACCACCGATGGGATATTTAAAGCAGAAATTCAGAGTGAAAAATACGCATATCCTTTTGCAGTAGGTAAATTTTGACAGTTAGTGCCTGCCATATTTTTTTTTTTTCAGTAGGAGAGTCAGCACTCCAATTTCCTTTTGAGCAGGATGAAGACAACTTGCCTGCCAGACTGTGGACTTGGAGGAAGAAGGTGAAATAACAATCAGGATTATAGCAGATGTGGAAGGTGAGCTGGATTTCAAGGGCACAAAGATTAAAACATTAGCAGTCACAAACTTTTGTATCAAGAGCTATGAAATGACAGAGCATCTAAACATACAGATTTTTTTGTTTTGTTTTGCTGCATTAACTTAGTAATAGTCTTCTTTCTTACTACGTGTCTGAAAATGTTTTGGGTGCTTCAAGGAAAATACATAGGCAGTTGCCTTCTCCAAAGTACTCAAAGCTAGAGAGGATAGTATGTATGTATGTATGTGCATGTACATATATATACATATATGAAAGAGAAGAAGACGTGAATTAGAAATGCTGAGGTCTAATATCATACTGATCCAATACATTAGTGGGTCTTGAAGATTCTTTTTTTAAATGATTGTCTGGCTGAGATGATTTATACTGTTTTTTTGTGTTGTTGACAGTTTTCCTTTAGAGACCAGAAGTTCTTAGTGGGTAGTAGTTGTGCCACTAGTAATGTTCTTCAAAACAGTATGCCTTGGAAGCTTTTAAACGAAGGCCACCACCACAAAAAAAAAAAAAAAAAAAAAAAAAAAAAAAAAAAAAAAAAAAATTAAACAGCAGATGTGACCTTGTGGCAGAAAAGCCTGAGAAGGAAGGGGGAGAAAAAGGATTCTTCTGGCTGCTCTCAGCTATCATAATGAACAGTGTTGCTTGTTGACTGCCCAGCTTGGCTGTTTTATTGAGAGAAGGTCTTGTGTCTGGTGTCTGTGCAGAGAGATGCTCAGTTTTCATCTGCAGCACAACTGACTGGCTTTCTATCAAGCTTGGCTTTGGGATTATTCCAGTTGTCACGTGCATTTGGTGTAGAAAGAGGGAGGCCATGCTTGCACTTGGATTTAAGCACTCCCCTACACAGTGCGGTGTAGGTTTTCAGCTCCATTTGCTGTCACTGTAGTAAATCCATTTCTGATTATGTGCTAAAGCCAGACAGATTAACTGCCAAGTTGAACTTGTGAAGTTGTGTGTGGGTTGCCAGAGTCCCTTCTGCTGGAAAAGGCAGATCTATATAAACTGTAGACTTAGAACAGTTAAAAATTCATTCTAACATTGTTGCTTTGATGTCTGTTAGAAAGCAAAAGAAAAATTTTTGCTTTTGATTACCATGTTTAAAGAATGCTGTCCCAGCAGTGTAATAAATGAGAACTGGATCGGGGACTTAGTTTCAGTAAAATACAGTGTTCTTCCAGATGCTTTTTAATTGAATCTTCCCGTGAAAATGGGCTCAACTTCAAATTCAATAACATGCAATTCAGGGGTTTAAGGCTGAAAACGACAGAGGAATGCAACAGATGCTGCATAGTTTTGATACTTCTTATGTTGGATGATACTGATACTTTAAGCTTGTGTTCTCTATTCTGATTCACTTTATAAACAAGAGCAGCATGAACCTCAGTGTTTAACCTTGACATGACTGGATCTTTACTTTATAGGTCACTAACAGTTTGTCCAAATTGCAAAAACTACATGTTGGGAAACAGATGAAGTATTTGTATCAATAAAATATTAATTTCCTTTAACAGAAGCTGTTTTGTGCCTTGGGCTTTTTATTTTTAAGAAACAGACCTTCAGTCCTTGATTCATTGTACTCTAGCTGAGAATCACTGAGAAACTTACAGTTAGATTTGACAGGATAATAAGTCAAAACTATCAATGCAGATCAGCCATGAACCAAAATAAATCATAATATGTGTTGTTTTAATAGGATTTCCAACATGGCCCTGCCAAGAGTGTGAGTTTGGACTGGTTGACCTTCCGAGTTCTGTTGTTGGTTTTAAAATGAGGTAGTACAAAACCCATAAAACTTGGCACTATTACCTATTGGTGAGATACAGCTTCCTAAACAATTAATCTGGTCCAAGGCCTTTGCAAAAATACTTAAGGAACAGGCTACTGCCAGCCTGAACTGTTTTGGTAACCTGCTTTCCACTTTTCTTCTTTCTGGCCATTTTTCTGCTGTGTGCCAGATGTGCTTTCTGTATATCATCAGAAATGTGTGCTGGTTGCCCATCCAGTCACAGGCATCAACAGAGAGACTCCATGAGTTCTGCTACTGGCAGCTCTCTGCTGGTCTTGTCACCTTGGTGGATGGCAACAGAAATGGTCTGGTGATTGAGGCATTGCTGGGCATGTGTTAATAGGAAGGCTGCAAAGCTTGAGTGACTCTGTAAGAGGTTGTTTGGCCTGTCTGGGATGGAAGATTGAGCATCAAAGGGTAATAATGATACCTGATGGACTGACATGGTTGCATTGTCTAAAATCAGTCTGTCTAGATTCACATTCATAATTGAATGTTTTACTCTAAGGAAACTTGGAATAAGTCCAGTAGTATTAATTTTAAACCTTTTCCAGGGCTAAAATAAAGCATGCATAAAAAGGAGATACTTGTTATTTCAGTCAATCACTCCTTATTTTGTTAAATAGTGAGATTTGGGAACTGCAGTTTTCAATGACATGCCCTCCAGCATCTTTCTGTTGAGTTGTATGTGTGTCCATATGTTTTATTTTTCTGGACATATTGATTCTTATGTGATGATTCAGTATGTGGGTTGCAGTTTCTCCTTGACATATTCTAGCTGAACACACTCCATATGTAGAGGAAAACCGGCCAAGTGTAGAAAGAAGGGGGTTGTGCTTTTTTTGTTGCAATTATGAAAAGAGGAACAGAGGCTGGATGATAAAATACCTTTTCCTGTTTCAAATGATTATCTGAATATGTTGTGGGAGATTGAGGTTTTGTAAAAAAACATAGCAAGGCAGGGGAAAGAACTAGAAATTTGCAACTGCAGATTGAATTTTCTTTGAGAAATTCCACCTCAGGAAGAAGCTGACTGGCAAGTTAACAAGAGACAGAAAGCAGAACTGTTTTATGATTCATTGTCCCAAAGACAGAAGCAAGTGCATTTTGAGGCCATATGCCTGGAAGGAGGCTGGCCTCAGGATGATTTAATTGAAACAATTCTGTCCTCTCTGTTCCAGAGTGCAGTTCATGCTGAGAGAGACTGATAAATTTCTCATTAGGAAATGCTTGTTGAAAATGTGGTCTATTCTCTGTGTTGTCACACTGCCTTTCTGATCTGGAATAAATTACATAAATTGTGTTCCTTTCAGCCAGCATGCAGAGATAAGAGAATGCACGGGTGAATCTTGTGTCCATTCTGTCCTTATGTATGCCTGGAAAAATAGCCCCAAACTAAATATATAAGCAGAAAATTGTTTTAAGAGAAATGTCCCCTTTTGACACTGATGTCACACTGGGGAGTAAATAGTTAAATGCAATGCTACCATATAGGCACATGAAGGATAATACTCAGTTTCTGATGTTCATTGTTTTGGAAATTAGGCTTGCAATTATGTACTTGTAGTTTTTTACTGGCTTACCTATCCCTGTAGGTTATCCCTTTTGTAACTGCTTCTGTGTTTCTATGGATAAACTTATTTTTACGTAACTGCTTTTAACTGATGTTCACGGTTCTTTACCATGCTATTCTTCTGCCCATCCTTTAATGAACAGTAGTGCTATTATGATTTTAATAAGACTGAGGAATGTTCTTATGTTTTGAACACTGCCTATTGCTATTGTATTCTATGGCAAAAAAAGGATGAGGACTTGTTTGGATCATTCACAGATACAAGCTTTATTTTGCTGTTGAATGGCTTAGTTCAAGGTAAAGAGTCAAGTTAAACTGATTATTATAATAGACTGTGTTAGAAGACCTAGAGTTCTGAACTACTAGTTTGAGAGACGGAGAATTTAAAGAAAATACGTTGTGATTTTTCTAAGAAAAAGATACTGGAATGCAGTCTCTTCAGACCTCATTTCATAGAATCATAAAATTATTGACAGAGATTTGAGGAAAGCTTGTATCCTTTTACATTTCGACCAAAAAACATGCAATGTGTCCAGAGATACCACCTTGGCCAGGGAATGTGGAAATTTCTTTGGTCACTGAAGAAAAAGCATGATGGTTTACTTAAGAGGGAAAAGAAAACAACCTTTCTCTCCCCCCTTAGGTGGTTCTCTCTCTCTTACCATGGCAGAGTGGTGTAAGGCACATATATTTAAATGTAAGGGAAAACACCTCTTTTAAAACTATAATAAATGCCTATGGAAAGCTATAATGTATGTTTTTCTCCCAGATGATGGTCTGTGTATTAGCAGGTAAAGAGTATGGAGCTTTTGCAACTGTAGTATATTTCACACCATTTACACTGATGTACAAAAGAAACAAAACCCTTGCAGTCCCTAATTAATTTAATATTTATAGAGAAATTGCTAACTTGCATTAGAAAAGGGTTATAGTTTCATGTCTTATTTAGCCAAATTCTGAATGTGTTAGAAAAATAAGTATATCCATTCCTAAATAACTCTGGGATGACTATCATTGCCTGCCTGATAGAAGAGACTAATTTTGGTAAAGAATTGGATTTAATCTGCAGGTCTCTTGCTCAGCTGTGAGGAGGCCAAGAAAAACAGCTGTAAAAATGTTGACGTTGGCCATGAATTTACATAAATAACAACTTACTTGCTTTTACATGTATACTCAGGGTGGTATTACAATGTGGACTTGTGTCTGCAGAAGATCCGGTTTTATTTCCAAATTCTGCCACTGAGAGATAGCACATGGCATCTACATGCCTCCGATTCCCTCTCTCTAAACCACGGGTGTTCTCGGCCTGGGAGTTTTTGAAGCACTATAGGATAGTAGTGATTTGCTGCTAAGGTCTTTAATGGCTGAGCCTGGAGGGCCCTTAGCTCAAGTCTCCTGGTCAGGTCCCTGGGCTGCTAAGCTTCATGCTTCTGTCAGAAAGCTTTAGACCTCAAAGAACAAATGGTGTTCTTGGCATACATACAAGCAGCTATTTGGCTTTTGTGTTCAAACCTTCTGTTTAATTTCAATCAGCTTAATTTTAATTAATTGAATTTAGACATCACAGTCTCTGGTTTGCCTGTGAAAGCTATTTGCCATGTACAGAAAGCTGGGGCAGCATCTCCGCTGAGATGACTTTATGGTGAAATGGATTCGAAAGTCCAAGGCCTTTGGTCAGTGAAGCAGCCCATGGCCTGTGTTTACCCACCACAGTGGTGGTAACCAGTATCTGCACTGGTGTCAAAGGAGTACATGAAATACCCAGTGAAAATAGGCTGTGTCTTGCAGAAGGTCTTCAGTACGGCTAAAGCAAGCAGTACTTGAGGAGGGAGTAAATAAAGATCTTGCAGACCACATGCTGTCGCCTTTCCCCTCCCCCCACACTCCCCTTTTTTTTTTTTTTTTTTTTTTTTTTTTTATTGGCCATATGTTTTAGTAGTCTAAGTATGTGTCAGCGGTAATCCAGGCTCTGTGCTCTTAAAGGATGATTACCCAGTTTGTTGCCAAAGTGAGACTTTTGCTTCCCCATTTAATTAATTTCTATGAGTGTCGTAATCATAAACCTTTTTTTAATTTTTTTTTTTAATTTATTACAGATTACTCTTTGTGTGGCTAAATTTAACTCCCATCTCTTTTTGCTGGCTACTGGTCTGTTCCGGGTTTGTATGATGGGGGGGGTCAAACAAACCGGTTTGTTCCCTGGATGCTAATCTGAATTTCAGAGGCGCTGTCCTTCACCCCTGGGCTCTGCTCCCCTCCCCCTACTCCCTGATCTCTGCAAACAGCCTCTTCGGGTCTCTTTCTCCCCTCCATCCCACCCCCCACTCCAGCCCTTCTTTCCTCCACTGGCTCACCAGAATAGTAAATGTTGATTATCCTTTCCTATTCATCCCATACCCCAATTCTCACTTATGGTGTTTGATGTACTAGAGAATTAATGTTCCTAAAATTCAAATGGTTTAAAAGCCTGCTGGTCTGTGTGTTGTATTAAAGATATGGTGCTTTTTTAAGGAATTAAATTTTTCGGGTTTTCATGGGTTAAAGCAGGTACAGGGTTTTCTGACGAGTTTAAAAAAAAAAAGGCTGTGACCTTTTGTCAGGGTGTGATGAGGGTCATCTTTGTTTTATATAAAATAGTGATTAGGAACTCCCCTCTTTAGGGAGTAATTTTGCAGGTCACCTTGGCGGAACAGGGAGGGGTTACTAACTAGCATTGGACCCCTGCTTGTAACCCGTGTTCATGGTAGTTCTCATAGCATGGATACAGTTAACCTCCTTCTTGCCTTTAAAAAAAGGAAACATGGCTAGTGGGCATGCAGAAAGGCGTTGTTCTTGCACAGAATAAACCCTCCTACCTGGTATGTGGAAAATAAACAAACCCACAAACATACCGCCCTAGTAGATTGAAATGTATGTGTGTCGGGGAGGAGGGGAATAACACGTAGGAAAAGATTTATGCCTTCCTTTGGGCTGTTGCTTGGTAACAGAAAATGCCTCTTAAGCCTATTTTTGGAGAGGGGAGGGGTGAAACTTGATTCAGTGACCATCTGTCCCAAGCTGGTTGATTTCCTGTTGAGCTCTCCTTTGTTTCTGTCAAACAATTGATTCTTACCCTTTACAGATAAGAATACTGTTGGTGACATTGCCCTGAATCAGCAGGTTGCCTTGTGGCAACCACAAAACAGATCTATTAATTTTAATAATTTTTTCTAATGTTTAAGGGATTTTGGTTTTTTTTTGGAGGCTACTGACCGTGGTTTTACTTATCTGGGATTTATTTATCTGTGTTGTTGTTTTGGTTTTTAGGTTTTTAGCCCTTTGGGAATGCCTGCAGTACAGTAGGCAAATGTAATAAATGTAATTGAAACATTTTTAGAGAAGATGTAATAAGCTGTTTTTTCACTCTGAAATTGTTGGGGAAAAGCAGTCATGGTTTTGGGCCCATTGAGCCTTTTGTCAGTGGGGGGGGGAGCAGAAGTTAATTGAAGTCACTATTGAAGAAATCCCCACTGTTCCTGTGAAAACAAAACCCAGATTCTTAATTGCAAATGGAATATTTGCTATTGTTCTTGCTTAATTGTCAGAAAATCATTCTCTGTTTGACTACCTCCTGATGTTTGCTTAGTAGTAGTGTGCTGGATAGATTTGAACTCGAGTTATTTTTCAGTCATCTGTTTTATTTGTATTGCAGAAGCCCATATTTTTCCTTTAGTTTTATGCATGCAGGGTACAAGGCCCATGCATATGCCAGTATGTGTGTGTCCTCTGTAGCTGCAGTTATTTAAAAGCATTCCAATGCCGTTTCCTTCCCTGCCCTGAATTTCAGCATTCAGAGAAGTATTTCATAGTTCCAAGTATCTGCTGAAGGGGAATTAAGGCATGTGTGACACAAAGAGACAGGTTATATGTGCAAAAAAACTAGTGAAGTCCCCCAGTGCAGAAGGAAAATATAGTCACTGTTATTTCCTTTAGTCATTGAACTCTTTCCTGGAGTACTTCCATGATGTTGTTTTATTGAGGAGAGTGAGAAGGAAAGACTTTCAATACAAATGTCTTGGCATCTTACAGGTCTTTGCTTATTTGAGTTTAGCCTACTTGTCACTCAGTAGATGAAATATGGAGGTAATTCCCAAAGGTCACTTCACAGACTTGGAGGTGTTAGAAAAGGTAATTTCCCCTTTTCTTCTATTTTTCCCACGTGCTTTCCAGGTTGCTTTTCAGAGGTTGGAGACCTGTTGTCTGCAGCTTTCAGCATGGCCCTGCATGCATGTGGATTCACTCTTTCGGAAGCCAATGGCAATATGCCTACTGAACAGTGATTTAGTGAGTGTTGGGTCAGAGATACCTGTGAGATTTCCATCCTTTCAAAAGAACATTGCATCTGTGATTTGTGTCAGTAAGGGAGGTTCATAACAAACCATGTGAATGAGCCCATGGCTTGTGGTCCATCAGCCCTTGGCTCCTTGTTGGCTGCCCATTTCCTCACCCCATTCTCAGTCTTTCCCCCTGTTTTTTTGCTGTTTGTTTGGAGCATGCTGGGATGTGGCAGAATGACTGATCCACTTGAAAAACAACATTGTTTTCCAGGTTACTTTTCAGCTGGATGAATTCCTTGATCCAGTATACCTGCTGAGTGGCATGCCAAGTTTGACTGGTGCAGTGTAACACAATGGGGTGGAAGTGATCAGTACTGAGTAGATTTATTTTATTTTTTCACAAACCACTAGTGCCAAATGTACTGTGAAGTGTTTTTAAACATCCATTCTCTTTCAGGTTGAGAAAGCCTACTTTTGGATTTTACACTGGACGGGTGTAAAATTAATTGAACATGTATATGTGATGCTTTTTGCCTTTTTTTTTTTTTTTTTTTTTTTTTTTTTTTTTTTTTCTTTTTTCTTAGAAAGTGATAGGTACTACCAACATGCCTTTTGGGTATTTTCAGTTTATCTTAAAATTATACTGAGATCAAAAAAATAATTTGTAGAACTAATGCCAACTAAGTCAATGTTGACCTGAGATTTTAAACTTGACATTGAAGGAACTGTTCTGAACTGTTTTAAGAACTGATTAAATTTTGCTTCTTCTTGCAGAATTATTTTCATGAAGGGGAAAAAAAAAAACCCTGGAAATTTTATTTCAGGCTTGAAATAAATGAAAAATGAAGCCCTGTTCTAGATATTTGGAATACATTTTTTGTGTTTGACCTAGAGAAGATGATGAGTGGTTGTTCTTATCCAGATTTTCTCAGAACCCTTAAAAGAGCATTACTAAGCTGTATGACTCAAATTGTAGGGAACTGACAAAAAGTCCAGTTCTTCTGGCATCTGGAGCAAGCAGCTGAGTCCATGACCTGTGCAGATGACACAGCAGTTAGAATACAGTCCTGCACTTGTCTTTGTGCTTTCTCTACCTGGGTTGTACTGCACTTCTCCCCTTAGAACAGATCTGATGTGCCCTGTGTTCAGATAAAAGCATCTCCAGATCTCCCAGTCAGAAGGCACAGGACCTGTGGCTTACCCTGCAGACAGGAGGGCAGTAATTCTAGAAAGGGAGGTTGGTAGAAGACTGGCATCTGCTTGCATTCACCTTCTCATGTTGCTTTTGCAGGGATGGAATTATTTATGAACATTTTTTTCCTATCTGAATGCAGTCAACCAGAGTCTGAAGAACTGCTGTTTAATGTCAGGGTGTTTGGCAAGGGTTTTCTTTTGGGAGGGGGAGCCCAGAGGTAGGGTCATGATGAGCTGCTTCTCCATGCTTGGTGAGTTCATTGTATGTGCCTCAGGTATTATGTCATGGTCATGTTAATGTCCCTATTGCAGTTCTGACTCAGCAGCCATTTACAGAACTGACAGCAGTGCCATCCTTAATACAAGTGAGAAATCTTCCTCTCTTGTGATAAAAAGGCCTATTTGTGGTTTGCAGAACAGAGTTTGGGCACTGTAACAATGACTTTATGCTGTAGGGATAAGAATGATGTGACCCTTCCCTCCCAGCCAAAATCCCCAACTCCAAAACCACGTGCATCAAAGGTGCAAGTGCCAAGCTTCCCTTCTAGGAAAGTATGGCCATTAGCACCACTGACAGATTCTTCAGGGAGGAGGCAACAAAGAAAAGGCTTTTAGGGAGCCTTTTGTTTCCAGCAAATAGATTCCTGAAATTACAAAACTGAAACTTAACTTGGGAAAGGAAAAACTCCGTGTTCTTCAATGGAGCTACATGGCCGATTGCTTCCTAGTCTACAGCCCTGTTCTGTGTTAGAAGTTACTGCTTAGGTGAACACTCATCTTTAAAAGAGCTCCAGGCCTTGGGCATACTGGGCTGTGCCCATCCTCTAATCTTTGCTTAATGTTCTGAGGCCTAAGCTAGTGTCTCAAAACCTACCTTCTCATATTTCTGAATAAAATGTGCTCTTTTGTAACCTGCTGGCTCAATGTCCTTATGAGTGTGCTTTCCTTTGTAGAGATGAGCCCATTTCCCACTCAGGAGTGGGGAATAGCCACTCCCATATATATCTAAAAAACATGTGAGTGGATCAGAAAGTATTCTTCCATACATAATAACTGATTTGATTTAATCTAGATCTTCTTTTTGATTTATTTTATAAGTTGCAGTTGCCTGGAGATACACTGCTGTTATGCACTATGATCAATGCTTCGAAAGTGTAACTTTGGTGTTTACTAATAATGTTTAACATGATCCAGACATTTCATATAATGTAGTGTAAAACAAGAGAATCTGGACTATTGCATATTAAACAAGTGTTGCCTCTGTCTGGTACAGCTTTATATATGTGGGTAAAGGACTGGAGAAGACTGCAGATAAGTGGAGGATGTAACTCTTATGTGTGTCAGTGTTATCCTGGAATGGCAGTTTCTGTGAATGGAAAAGAAATACCTTATCAGTTGAAAGAGAAATGAACCAATGTAAGGCAAGGCAAGGCCAGTGTCTCTGAACTACTGTTACTCTCCAGGCTTTTTGAAGCAAAGATTTTTGTCATCACATGATGACCAAGTAGACCAATATTTCTACTTTTTTTTGTCCTTCACTGAGCAAAGATATGTTCATTCCTTCCCCACCCTTGTTCTCATGAGGTTGAATTTCTTGCTCATTTTTCCAGTGGTTTTGCTTGGAGGTTTTTTCAGATTCTTTCCCTAAGTGACTAGATAGCAGCAAAGAGTAAGGGGATGGAACTAAAATTAAACCAGCTAAAGCCAGCAGCTGCAAGATCTTTGTTCTGTTCAGTCTTGACCACAAACTTCCCAACAGACATTGGTGGTGGTGGGGGCATGGATCTCAATTCTTTATCTTCTTAATTTTCTTCTCCCCCTTCATGAGTAAAATGGAAATAAAGTGTTACTTAAATGAGCAGCTAAATTCTTCTTAGTGTTGGTGTTGAATTAACATACACTGTAAAGTCTGTAATAAACAGTGGGCTTACAGAAATATCCTGGGAGGATGTACTGACTTTTTTTTAGTTTTCTTGCAGTACATTTGTTTAAAGTAAATTATCTAAGTACCATGAAAGTGGGTCTTCGTTTTACTCTTCTTTTTGGAATGCAATTTATTAGTGATATCCAGAGGAGTCAGCAGCATAAATAATGTTTGTTTCTAGTTGTGTTGGGTGCAAAGGAGGGGGGTTCACAGTGAAGAGCTGTTTTGTTTGGTGTGGTTGATTTGTTTGGAGGGAGGCTGGAATTGCTCATAGCTGTCATTCAGGTTTTGTTTCAAAGTCCAAGGACCTACTGGGAAAAACAAAAAGCTAATGAAAGCTGACTGTATTTCAACCCAAACCCTGTGGAATCCAAAATGATGTCCTGACACTGCATGTATTCTTATTCTCCTGCATTCCCATGGTTACTAAGGTAACAGTTTTTTAGAGGCTTTACATCTTCATTGTCAAGTATTTGCTACACTTATTGTTGCTGTTTGCAGATTAGGGCAATTTAAACAATGCCTTTTGAAATGGCAACCAAAAAAAACCCCAAAAAGAAATATAGTAGAAATAGTTGTAATGAATCAACCTTCCCTTGTGTAAATTTTCAGTGATACATCTCAGAAGCCACACACAAAATGTCACCCTGGTCTTAGTGCAGGGATTTTAGGCAGAGGAAAATGCTTTTTTTTAAAAGCATGTTAATTACAGAACTCCAAATACAGATGTGAGGAGTACCAAATGTGACTTAGTGCCTTTTTTGACTACAGAACTGTGAAGAAACTGAAGTTTGTGTTTGTGTCAGGGTATTGTCTCTCTAGTTACAGTATATCTGTGAGAGTGACACGAATCTTGTAAGCTGTGTTATCTACTGCATCTGTGAAATCATACTTGAAAAATTAAGCAACTGGGGAAAAAAATTACTTTTTTTTCTAACAAAGAAAAAGGCAGAACTCTTGTACTTGAACACACTTTATTGATGCTCCTCTGTCCATTTAGATCAAGCAGAAATACGCTCATTCACATCTTCACTGTAAAAATGGATTATAGATGAGATGGTCAGGCTTGTAAGTGTATCTCCAAGAATACGATATTTAAATTGATTTAGTACCTGCTGACTTCTTGCAAATCAGTGCATTGCTGCAGCAAAAATCTTTAGCTTCTGTGCTATAAAAAAAAATAGTGAAAGTAATGGAGTCTTTACATCATGATGATTTGTGCTACGCAGCTGAAATATGTACATAATGATTCCACTTTGCCTGACAGAAATAAAATGTTTCTAGTTGAGAAGAATCCTGCTAGACAGAGGAAATACAGGTACTGTTCTCCCTTGAGTGTCCCTGAAATGAGTCTTTTGCCAAGGACTCAAGAGCCCTTTTTTGGACAAACCCATGCAGTGGGTGAGATCCCCATGCTGCTGAAGTGAATGTCCACGAGTGTCCATGCTGTCTTCATCTGGGCAAGACTCAGAGTATGCCTGTAGACCACTTTTTTAATAAAGGTGGGTTATATCAAACAACTTTATTGCTGCTTATTTGCAGCTAAATATGGTTTCTTTGGAAGCATAAGTGATGATGGTGGGGGGGCCCTGTTGAGCACCATTTTATTCTGGTTTTGCAGATGCTGCTCATGGTGGTTTGTGCTCAGCCAGGCATATGTCTGGTCTCAACCATCTCTACCCCCAATATCAGCAAGAGGTAACTTTCTTGAGGTAGACAAGACTTAGGAGTCTAGTGTTCAGATAAGTACAGAGCAGATTACCCCAGAAAAAGGGAGGTGACAGATGGGTGGCTGACGCCAGAGGGGTGAAGCTGAATGCAGACTGAATTAGTCCCTGCAACCAAGAACAGAAGGTGCTTGGCACGCAGCTCTCACAAGTTATCATTTTAAAGTGTTTGTAGGGAAGCCTTTAATTTGATTAGGTCATTTCCTTAATAGTTTTGTACTTGTGGTTGTTACATTGCCCTGGACAAAAGTGTCATTTGACATCAAAATGGCTGTTAACATTTAGCTTTATAATAAGCCATTTATCTATGGCAAGATTTAAATTTTTCTGGTATATTCAAAAAGCTGAATTAATGAATTAATGTATGTATGAAAATAGGTATACTTTCGTGAGAGTACTGAAGGAAAGGTCATCTTCCTTCCATCTCACTTAAAAATATGTAAAATGCATAAGAAAAATAAGGTGTGCAACTCAAAAAATTATGTAGTGCATCATATATTTACAGTTAGAGTTAATTTATTTAATGGTATTTTTAAAACTTGTTTAAACCTGTTGTTATACTTTCAGCACTTCTTTGAGTTTTTTGAAAGTTGTAGAACAAGAGGGGGAAACAAATTTATTATTAGTGCTTTGTGAAGCTTTTGAGATTCAAAGCTACCAGTATTCAACATGTGTCAGTTGTAAGCTTACTAGGAGGGCTTGTAAATTCCTTAGCTGGGGAAAAAAAAAGTCTCTGAAGTGTAAGGTTTTTAAGGACAGACTTGAATGCAGAAGGGTCCACAACAACTTGTTTTTTAAAAAAGAAATACAATAGAAAAGTCATACTACTGTTTGCCGTACTTGGGACAATCACTGAAAGCTAATGTGGCAGGAAGCTGTAGCACCCTCTGGCAGAATTTTTCCATCCTGTAATAAGTATCTTCCTTCCCTGCTGGAACAGGGATGCACATCCACCCATCTCTGATGTATGGAGTGTTTCAGAGGAGTTTGGAGGGGGCCTCCGCTTTAGGGAGCAGGGAGGGTATCAGGGTGCTTTGCTCATGCTTTGGTATTCCAAATCTAACCAAATATCATTGAAAAGCATTTGTATGGGCCTCAAAGGAGCCTTCCACTTTGCTAATGAAAATCAACCCTACTCTTTCCTTCTTTTGGTCCCCCATCCAAAAGGCAGGAGCAAGTCTTGCACAAAAAATCTGTTTTTCAACCCATTTTTTTCCATCAGTGCTACCTCTTTTGGTTTTTTTAAAGCATGATTTTTATACATTTTTGGTCAACTTTTTAGATTCCACTTTTAATACCTGTTGAAAACTTATTTTTCATTATACTCTTAAGAAGGGTTTCTGTTGGATAGGCTCCTTTCTCTTCAAGATAATTATTTCAGAGAAACTGAAAGATGTCAATAAAATTAGTATGAAACCTAAACTTTAATGAGTCATTAGGTACATGTTCTTCTCTTCAATGTGCTGGTCACTGATTAGATTCTAGGAGATTCTACTGGGTGCTTCAGAAGTAAGAGTGCCACTCTTGACGGTAAATTTGAGATCAGAGTTTGGCAACCTTGATTTAATTATTTTTTTAAAGCTTTGTGTTTGTTGTTGTTTGGTTTTTTTTTAGTTTTGTTTGTTTGGGTTTTTTTTTAATGGAAGATATTTGAATGCCTTTATTTCTGAATAGCAGCCGGAAGAATTTACTTCTTTCTTACCTCTAGATATTTCAACAGAAAGTTATTACCCTTCAGTGAGGAAAAGGGTATTTACCTCAGTAAGAACCAACTGTGGTGGAGCACTGGAGAAAACAGGAAGAGTTTCTTTTTCTGTATGGTTTGGCTGTTAACAGCAAATTGAATTTAAACTCTGAGTTGACTTAGCTGTTTGCATTCTTACAGATGGCATACGTTTCTGCAGTTGTCTTAAAAGATTTTGAAGACTGAAAGTGTGGGTAAAACCAACAAGATGAATTAGTTGCTGGAATGTTTTGTGTGCTCCTGGCTCAGACAAGGGAATGACTTATTCTTTGTGGATAAAAACAACCTAATGCTTTAGCAGACATATAATTTCTAGACTAATTGCACAGTATTTATAACCCATTTATGGGTTATAAATTTGCATTATCTGCAGCAGATGAAATTTTTTTCTCCTGAGCCATTAGGCAGCCTACCAGTTTATTCCCATTGACAATGATGGCTGATGAAGAGGCACAGACATTGCAGGATCAAGCTATAAATTTAACTTCTGGCACACTGGAAGTTCTTCAAAGTGTCTTTTGTTGGCAAAGAAAATTCTTACAATGTAAATAAGTATTGTATCTTGCAGCCCCCATTGAAGAGAGAGGGAATGACATGTAAGAATATTCTTGAGGTTTTGATGAAATGGTTTTCTCTGGGAGAACAGAACACAGAAATAATTCAAGAACCCTTTTAAGGCTGCAAGATTTTACTACTTCATATCTTCTTCAAGCAGCCTCTGCTGAACACCATTGGCTATATAAGAAACACTGAGGGTTCTCCTCAATAACTGCATAAAAGAGAGATGATGAAAAGCAGCACAAACCTATTTTTTTCTGATCCTCTTTTTTTTTTCTATAAACTGACTTTGTGGAATTTCCACACAAAATTTTTAAGAATGGCCCATTTTTGACATGGCAGCTCTCAAATCTGTGTGGAAAAGCTGTTGGTCATGCACTAGGACTAAAGTAAATAATTCATTCAGTAACCTCTTCATCTGACACTTAGTGTTATAATAGAAAAATTATTATCACATCTAATTTATTCAGACTATCTAAACAGAATGTATCCAGTGATAATTAAATAGACTGTTTTTTGTAATATTTGCATTAGCCTATTAATCTTTTTCTTAATTAAGTGTATGGGGTTGTGCAGCCTCTGGTTACATAGGTGTTGGTTGAATAACCTTATGGGAGGAAATTTGGTGGTTTTCAGCTCTGTTTCACAAAACTAAAGTATTCCTAAGACCAAACAAGTACATAAGATCAGTTGCAACTAACTTTGGTTTGCAGCAAGGAAACCAGTGGAAACCAGAAGGCCAAGGGGGTTGTCTTCCATCTGTGCTGAAGATGCAAAGTCATGCTATCTATAGGAAAAGAAAGATGACATTGCCCTTTAGCCTGGGTTTAATGTAGGTCATTTGGGTCACCAGATGACATGACTTTAATGGCCAAACTGCTTTTAACAATTGCCTTGGGCAGTGTTTAATTTCACTGATCCTTGCCAGCCTTCAGGAGAAGAGAGAGGAGAAATCTACCTTATCTTTTGGTTCTCACACAGTGATGATTTAATCCTCTTTTGTACTGAAATTTCTCTAATGAAACCTATTACCTAGTGCACACTTGTTATAGTTGGATGCAGCACAGGTTTGTATGAAATTTCAGAGCAAGTTGACAGGTTTGTTTGTGTTCTTGGGCTGTTCAGCTGCCATGTGCAGAATTCCTAGTCTGTTTAAGTTGACCTATGGTTTATTATCTCTCACATGCAATATCTTCCTTCTTACTGCAAACCACTGTAACAATCAATCATACTGTCATAACAGAAGAGAAAGGATAGAGTGGAATTCCAATTGTTCTACTGTTTTTCCATCCTGGTGATATACTGCAATAGCAGTTCAGGGAATATACAATATTCTCTTTTGGAAATAACTCAGTATATATCTTAGAAAGTGCATGGATGTGTGTCAGTTTTGTATAGATGCTCTGAATGGGCTACTGCCCAGAAACAGATGGAAACAATGCTATTAATGTGCTAGCTTAATGGTCTGTAATGATAGGGAGGGAAAAGACAAAAAAAAGCAAATGTTGAGGCATTAGTGGGAAAAGAAAGGAAACCAGAGCAAAAAAAATTATTCTGCATCTTTAGGATACCTACATCTTGAAGGTCACATACAATTTGTTTCCTTCCTCTTGCTTCTGTGATAACCATATTAAGATTGGAAAAAATACGGAGAAATAAATAAGGTTGAGCCAAGTGTAGAAAAACTACTATAATGTAAGGAACAACTACATTGACTAGACTTCAACCGTGCAAGTCAGATAGCTGAGGTCCATAAAATACTGTGGGGCAGAAGGTGAGAGCTGTTTGTGTCTTCTGGAGGAAAAGAACTGAGTGGCATCAAATGAAATTAGCAGGGGCTGTGCTGAATGCAAACAAAAGGTGATAATTACCAGTGTGAGGTGAGGTATCACACTCCTTTCTCAGTCCCAGGCGTGGTGCTTCCTAAAGCAGCTGGATAAATTTATGGTTCCTGTTAAATGGGCCTTGAGCTGCAGATCAGTGGAGGCTGGGAGGGTATTTCAGATACTTAGGACTGCAGGAACATCACGGAGTTTGTGACAGTATCTGCTGTTGGCCACTGTGTGACCTAGGGAAAGCAGCCTCTGGTCTGACTTTTAGGTGTGTCTGCTTTTAGGTTGATCTATCCACTTCATTGTTCTTTGATTAGTGTGGGTCACTGTGTTGGGTGATGTGGGCTGCAGAAAGTGTTCCAGGTCTGCTCTCACAGTGCATTTTCTGCAGGCAGTGAGCCAGTTGAAAGCAGCATACAGGTGTCTTGTCTGCAGCATGTTGGTTTGATAGGTAGTAAAATTAAGTATTAACAAGCAATTCCAGGAATGCCAGAACTGAAGAAGCTAGTTTCCTAAAGATCTGTCTCTTTCTTTGTTAATAAACTCTGATTTAAAATGTTTTCTAGATTTAGGATGTGGTTAGGATCAGCCCTTCCAATGGCTTCCTGTTGTACCGTTGCACAGTCAAATGTCCTTCCTAACTGGCTAAGTTTCCTCATGAATATTGAGAAGCTGAAATATTTTTCAGAGCTCTGTTCCTCTGTTTCATCTACATGGAATTGTGGGTTTAAGAGGTGGTTGACAGAAAACTTGTAATATGAGCCATGTTTCTCTTGGAAGCCAGACAAACAGAAATAGTATGAAATAAATAGAAATAATACAAATAAGCCAAATAATCCTTCATCTTGCCACAAAATAGTAATAATATAGTTGGAAAAGTCACATGAATATAAAAAACAGATTAATGTTAATCTTTCTAAAGTTTTGAGTGTAATACAGGTTAGTTCACTGCTCATGGTGTGCACAGGAGCAGTGGGGTGTGAGTGTGACATCCTATTTTTCTTACATTATTTAGTAAGTGACACACGCTGTGTTCTTGCTGGTTGTTAACAGCATGTGAATTATGAGGCCAAAGGGGTCTTCCTCATGACAATGGCTAATGTTTGCAGAAATGCAAAGGTCACGATCATGACTACTTTTTTTTAATGCCAACTGGATACCAATGACAATTACTGAACTAGACAGTTCTTAAAGGGTCAGTTTATTGACTTACTTTCCCTGCTTTGTGAGGGGTGATGGAATCAAAGCAACTGCCTGGCTTCTGTTCCGATTTAAGTGAGTTTAGCCTTGGATAGTTTTCCTTCATATTCCCATGAAAAACGGGAGCAACTGGTTCACTAGGTTTTTTTTTTTCTGTGAAGTGCTACTTGATTAGCAATATCTTTAAGAAAGAAAAGAAAATCAACTTCTTAAAACATATTTTGTGTTTTTTCAGATAATTTTCATTTCCTTCTAACCTCTAGTTTAAACTTTAATGGAGAAAAAAAATTGGTGGTGGCTTTTTACTTCCAGATTGTAAGTGCCAATGGTGACTGTAGTGTACTTTTTGAAAATAAGTTTTTAAAACAAATTTGAATATTGACATCTTCAAGCTAAGCCCAGGATGTTAAATAAAGCTCTTTACTTATCTGTGGCTGAAAATATGTGAATGAATGGTTTTGGGTTTCTAACAAACAGAATGTGTTTGGAGGGAATTGCAGCTGTAGGATGAATGGCCATGGGTTGTATCTTCTCTTTCCCAGCTCAGGTGTTCAAAATTGAGTGTCCATGAGGTTAAAATTGATTCTGGATTAATTCCTCTGTAATGCAGTGGCCTTACATCTGTGGGATGCTGGAAGTCTGCACTGCAGTGTGTTTAGTTACCCCTTACAGTGATTAAAAAACTGAAGTGGAGACATGAAGGCTGTTATTTGTTACTTTGAAAACCATACTTTCCAGTTACTGCACTGAGTGATTTCTGGAGTAGTAAAATACTAGTCTAGTATTTTAAGAGAGGGCAGCTCACTCATCAGGAAGTTGAGTCACAGTTGGTGTGGATGCAGCGCTAGGAAGTATCCTTCTTAATAGCCTGAGAAGACAAGAGGTATTAGATGACCTAATCATTTTCCTGTGATATTTTTGCTGTTGTGACTTTATTTTCCTGGTTGCCAAGACTAAATGTGGAGGTCATCTTTTTTTTTTTTTTTTTTTTTTTTTTTTTCCTTCTTTACACAGGAAAGTTTAATCAATATACAGCTGGTTAGTTTGAACCTTGCCTGAATTTGTGGCCTTCTGATGCAGGTATGGTAGGAGTATGGTAGATGTGATACTAGAACTTAATTTTATCGGTTTACAAAACTGTTGATTAATTACTAAAAAGAGGACTTTGGCTTTATGATAAGAATCTTTGTCTCAAAAGAGGCTGGAAATTATGCAGTCAATGACTTTGTGTTTGGTAATAGCAAATCCATATGAAATTTGTCTGAAGTTAAAGAAGTTGGTCTAAAGCCAGATGTATCAATGCAACAGTTGAGTGTAAGCTTAAAAGTTCTTGTTTGTGTCCCCTTGGGAGCTGAGGAGTAGTGGTGGCAAAGTGAAGGATAAAAGTCTTGCCAAGGTTAAAACTGGCAGTGAAGGAAGAGTCACTTTTAGAAACAAATGACAGGAAACAGCAAATACTTTTAGACAAATTATGTTAATTTATTGTTTTAAGTAACTATAGGTGAAATTTATAATCTGAGATTTGCAAGTGGTTTCTGTGACACAGTTTAGTATTCTAGTGCTTTTCCAGACTTCAGTCATATGTCTGAAGCTTTGGCTTGTTGAATGGCTTTTGAAGACTACTCTGTCCCCTTACTTCAGCTGTTGGCAGTTTTTGGCATCAAGCACACAGCGAGAGCAATTGCTTTTTTTTGCAGAAGGGAAAATACTGTGAAAACATTGCTCTTGTTTGCCTTTTTTTTTTTTTTTTTTAATCCCTGCTGTTTAATTACTTTGTACTTGGCAGGAGTAGATTTAATCTTGAGGTTACATCTTTGCTGTCCCTTCAGAAATTAGCCAAAGTTATTTAAGACCCAAAACTTCTAGTTTATTCATGCTCAGAACTTGCTAGTGCTGCACTGCTAAAATTCCATGTCCCCTATGGTTCTGTTACAGCCTGCAGCTGTACAACCTTTAGTTGTACCCCCTGACCCTTACAACCCTTCTGAAGATAACACACTGAGGGTGAGGAGGTTTTAAGGGTGGCTTTTGTGTGTGTGGTTGGATTTAGGCGACTTGCAGGTGGAAGATGGTGAGGAAATGGAAATCATCATGGGGGGAGTAAATGAGGCTGAGAAAGATAGGGAAACTGGAGGTGAAGGATGTAGAACAAAATGAGAAGGAGATTGGACTGGCCATAATAGAATCTGAGGGCTTGGAAACTAAAGGGAAAGAACATGTTAAAAAAATCAAGATTGGCTGGATGAGGAGGAAGTTTTTGAGAATCAGAAAGGGAAGTGAAGGGGTGTTGAAGGCAAAGCTGGGCAATAACACAGAAGATGTTGACAAGGAATCTGAGAACTGCTAAGATGAGGGGGGAAAAAGTGTACTGGAAGCAAGTGTTTCTGACAAATTTGTATACAAATAGGCAATGTTGGTTGTAATGAGCCTTGGGATGATGGGAGAGAGTTGCTGAACTGGGATAAAACTTTAGGAGTGGGATGAAACCCCTATGGAATGACAAGAGCTGGCGCAGTGCAGCCTAGTAAACAGGATTCAGATTAGGGAAAGGGACTGGTCTGGAGTTTGACAAAACAGTTGGGAGATGAAACAGTAGGGTTATATCAGAATAATATGTTTCCACAGAAATGTATCCATTGTAATACCTAAAAAAGGATCAATTTTTTTTTTGTCACTTTTCTGCTGTGTTTTGGGCTGACCATGGCTGGACACTCAATACCCACCAAAATCACTCTATCGCTCCCTTCTTGAGCTGGATGGGGGAGAGAAAATACAGCAAAAGGCTTGTGCGTGGAGATAAGGACAGGAAGAGATCACTCACCCATTACCATCAAGAGCAAAATAGACTTGACTCGGAGAAATTAGTTTTAATTTATTACTAATGAAGTCAGGGTAGGGTAACAAGAAGTAAACCCAATTCTTAAACACCTTTCCCCCACTCCACCCCTGTTCCTGGGCTCAACATTATGGGTCCTCTCCTACTCAGAAGTGATATTCTGTGATATTTCTCTCCCTGCTCCCCTGCAGCAGTACTATCAGTTCATCACATGTTGTCTCTGCCATTCCTTCCTCCTCGGGGGGAGGACTTCTCACACTCTTCCCCTTCTTCACCAGAGGGTCCCCTTTTCACAGGGTGCAGTCCCTCAGGAACAGACTTCTCCAGCATGTGTCCTGTATGGGGTCACAGGTCCTCCAGAAAATCTGCTCCAGCCTGGGCTTCTCTCTCCATGGGCCCACAGGTCCTGCCATCAACCTGCTCCAGTGTGGGTTTCCCAAGGGGTGACAGCCTCCTTTGAGCAGGGTTTTGGGTCTGTGTTCCACCATGGAGCTCCATTGGCTGCAGGAGCACATCCTGCCTCACCATGGTCTGCCCCACAGGCTGCAGGCAGATCTTGGTTCCTGAGCCTGGAGTACCTCCTCCCTCCCTGACCTTGGTGTCTGCAGAGTTTTTTCACATGTTCTCACCCTTCTTGCCAACTGCAGTTGCAGTAGCACATCCACTTCTCCCCCTTCTTAGCTATGTTATGCCAGAGGCACTACCACGGTCACTGATGGGCTCGGCGTTCTTCTGCAGCGTGTCTGTCTTGGACTCCACTGGCATTGGCTCTCTTGGACACAGGAACCTTCTAGCAGCTTCTCACAGAAGTCATCCTTGTACCCTTGTATACCATAACCTTTCCACACAACCCAAAGACATAGTGTCAGTAAATATCATAAATCTTTTCACTGACAGGGTCTTGCCTTATTACTGCTGTTCCACATGAAGCATCTGACTCAAGGAGAGGAGCTCCGAAGAGCTTTGCTGCTTCTTGTTTGCCAAGCAGACATGGGAGAAGTGAGCACCACAGTGTTCTTTCTGATCTGTGGGAATACTGGCAGTGCTGCTTGACTTCTGCTTGTCTTCATGAAAACAGACCATCAACTAATGGTTGCCCACCTCCTCCCCTGTTTGGGGAATAATTATCCCCACAGATACTCAGCAGTCTGATCACATGCTGCTGGAGCCAGGACGTTGGTGGGTTTGGCTTAGTTGTTGGGTCAGGCTGCGGCTGGGATAGAAAGGAGGTCACAGTCAGGGTCAGGAAAACCCAAGGTCAGAGACCAAAGAAGTACAAACACATTAATCTTGAGGGCAAGGCAGGGGTGTGGATGCCCAGCTCTGATGTGGAACATGGGAAGTGCCGGTGTGCCAGAGTAAGCGTCAAAGCCCAGAGTCTGGGCTGAGGCAGAGGCTGGACTCCACACTAGAACACAGGAATGCTGAGAAAGGAGGCTGGTGAAGCAGGATGGTTGGGAATGAGTCTCAGAGTATCAGAAAGGAGGATCAGGGATTAGATGTAGAAATTGCAGCATAATACACAGTTTTAGGGAAATTGGCAAGCTCACAGAAAACCTTCTGTAAAGATGTACCTACCACTTTCTGACGGTATGGCTGAATTTGGGGCAGCTGTCAGGTGGGGCAGCACAGTGGGGGACTCCTTTCATAAGAAAAGTTCAATCAAAGCCCACTTGTGTAAGTGAAGATCATCGTGTGTTTTCCTAACTTACTGCAGATGCCTAGGCTTCACTCTCTATGGAGACTGTGCCACAAATGTGTTTGTAATGTGTGGTGCTTTCCTTGTTTTGTCCCGGGTATGGCAGGTACACTGGCACAGACAGAAGAAAAATACTTGTATGGTGAAATCACATTCTGAGCTCTGATTTTACAAATGTTTATGAAGAAGGTCCTGAGAGCACTGTTAGGAGAGTAAAACCAGTTCTCTGGGAAGCAGCTAAAGCCACAAATTATTACAATTATATGCTTGGCTGTTTCAGAAAATTAGAATTACTAACTTTCCATTGAGGAAAAGAAGGAGGTGTGTATGAAAGCTGATCTGAATTGTTGAAAAAAGAGAAAGTAATTAGTGAGGTTTCATGTAGGTGAAACCAATCTCACTTAAAAAGGCTAACTAGCCCCTCATTTTCATGACTGTAATAAAAATTCATTTATTCCTGGCTGCTGGCAACATAAAGTAGCTTAACAATTAGTGTGGGATGGGCTCATCTGTGGGTGGCATGTGAAGTAATACCAGTTATTCCTGAGGGGAAAACTCATACTTTGCTACCTATATTTTTACCACCTCTAGCACACTCAGTGGACTGGAGTTCTGCACCTGTGGCTCCAGTATAGCCAGGATGGAATGAGTGTAGGATTTGAATCTGAATTGCCATGGGATTTTGGCTCAAACAAATCAAGTGGCTTGCACTGTAAGGTGGAAGCTCAGGTAGAATTAAGCTTAAAAACTTGTATAAATAAATACAGATTTACAGGTTTTGGGATGTGAGGAATTCTTTTGACATATTCAATGTTAATTCAGTGCTCTGCATGTGGAAGGGGAGAAAGTGGAGGCAGAAGTGATTTGATGTTCCTTCAGACTGTTTTAGCATATAACACGGGTCAGAGGAGTTTCTCAGTTGTTTTCATACAAAATCTTGGGACACGGGAGAGGTATAATAATTTAATTTGATTTAATTTGGTTTTCCATCCCTTAAATTTAATAATTATCAATAAATGATAATTTAATAATTATCATTTAACAATTATCAAAATTACTGTTTGTTTGCCTGGGTTTTTTAACTTGTGAGGCACACACAAGGTGCTTTCCTACAATTTGTTTCACAAGACCAGATGATGTTTTGGTGTATGACTTTGAAATTTTGTGGGTTTAGGGTGAGATTGCCTTAAAAATGTAATTTCTTGCTGGTATATCAAATTGAAGCTGAGAAGCATTTCTGTGTTAAATACAGTTAAATTAATTGAAAGAATATTTGAAAATAAAGCTATTTCTTCCTTTCTTTTCTCCTCCTCCCAACTCTACTCCCTGAACTCTAGGAAAAGCCTATTCATTTGTAAAGCTTCATTCTTCTTTCAGGACTGGTATTTTGGGAGGGCAGTTGTACTGTCATTTGTAAAGGGGCACATCAAAACCTACAGTTTTTATTTCTTTTTTCTACCTAGTGTGTTCATCCTGCCTGGTTTTGGTGCAGAGAGTGTAGAGTGGCACAGGATGGGATGGAGAAAGGAAACAGTGACAGAGAAAAATGCAATGCTTAATTTAATAAAATTTGGTTTTCTGTTTTAAAGCCTGAATTGTTATTTTGTCCTTTTTGTAACATTGGCTTTAGAGGAACATTCAAAATAGTGAATCCATTTTCTAAGTTTAGAGAAGTGCTGTTTATTAGGCAGCAGTTGCAGGCAAGTAGAGGAAATTTTTTCGTGCCTACACGCAGTTTAATAAGGTTCTAATGACAGTAAATTTTACTAAAATATTTTTTATTACTTAGGAGAACTGCCAATCCACAAATTTCCTAAGTATGAGGACATGCAGTTGGTGCAGCCAGTATTTCTTGTATCTCCCTCTGCCCCCTCACCTTTGATTTACTAATAACTCTGATTCTCTTGAAAATTTTCTTCCTTTCCCACCCAACAACTGCTTTATAGCTGACAAAAATAAGCAATTTCCTAGCCTTATCCTCTACCTACAGAGGTCATAAAAATTGCTAATGGAAATGCTGTTGCCTTCTGTTGTGCGATTCTAATAGGAAACGGATCACTGCAATTTATGGGGTACTTACCCTTTTCGGTGCATGATGAATGGCTCACTTCAAATGATGCTTCCTCATTGATTTCCAAGTATTTATCACCAGAAAAGACAGAGCAGGAAGAACAGCATTTAAACATGAAGTTGATTTTGAAGATGTTGTCTTTTCACTACTGTGTGAATTCATGGCAATATAGCATTTGCTCTAGTAGGGAAGCAAAAGATGTGAAGTCAGTTCTTTACATTGCTCTTAAGATTAGGTCTCTGAACCCACTTTTTGTTATGCTGTATTAGCTTTCTTGCCTGTTCTTTGGTAGAGAGAGTGAGAGGCTTACTCCGTGCAGGGGTTTTGCTCACACTCTGCCTATTTGCTGCCATGTTCTTGAAACAAGCACATATGATATTTATATGTTAGTAGTCTCTTTGCTGTCACGTTTTTTGGGATATCTTCACTTAATTCACAGGAAAATCTATATGCAAATAAATTCTATGTAGTATTTAGCAGGTGACTGAAATATTTGTATTGGTGTGCTGTTTTTTTATTTTGCTACATGAAGTATTAGAAGAGACCCTCTGAATCTCTTCCCTTTTTATCTGGCTGGACTGGACTGAATCAAAATAAAACGTTAATGCCTGAAATGTTCATATGATCTTTTTCTGTGTGTTGCTGAATGAATCACTGGGCAAAACCACATGTAAGCAAGGTAGATTATGGGCAGATACAATCCTACAAAATATTTTTGTTTTTAAATTGCCAAGAGTAGAAAATTGATACATCCCTGTGCCAAGAAGGATAACTTGCTTCAGTTGAGAAGCATATTGCAGTTTTACAGTTTGTTAGACTGGCTTAAATGTCATCGACTTGACAGTTTTTGAATACTGCAAATGGTTATAGCTATGCAGTAACTAAAATTATTATCTTTTTAAATGGTAATGTTAAAACTTTTTTGCATTCTTCATTTCCAGAGAGTCCAATATTAGTTAATTAGATAATATGCTAGCAAAAATGAGGCTATGTTGGTTAGAAAAAAGCATGGAGTTTCACAAGTCACTTTGATAGCTACTACTGCATTTAGGTTTACTATTAAATGGATATGAACTGATTTTTCATTAAAGAACATTATATGAAACCATTGATGTAAAATGCACCTATTCCAGAGAACTTCTAATAATTTTAACTTTCACTGTGTAAGAGCACATCTTTATACTATTCTCTTACATTATTTATCTGCTTCTCAAGATTATAACTTTGCTCTTTTCTTTCTTATTGTAATGTGATTTATAACTTTTTAGTTTCAAATCATGATGCAAACAATGGAAGTGAAGAACAAAATCTGCAGATGAAGTCTGTGCAGTTTCCATTTTTCTCTCTTTTTCTGAAAGCTGTGTTGAGTAAATCTCTAAACAGCTACCAGGCTGCACATGGATGACTGATAAAAACCACTCTGTATTGCCTACTTCCATTGCTAAGATTTATATAATTGGTATTCAGATGTCTCTAGTGTAAACATACTGGATGTCAAAAGAAAACAAGTTTAGACTGTCATACCTCTCTGATCAATTTGCTCTAAAATGGGCTTAGTATAATACACAATTCCTTTCTACATGAAAAAGCACTTTTCTGTAAAACCATCCTTTTCAGCTGTCCTTTCCAAAATCAGTATTATCAAGTGTTCTGTTCTTAACTTCACCTGCTTTCTCACACCACACTGCAGTTACTTTCACAAGAAGAGCTCTCATACTTGTGTGAGATGTCTCACACAAAATAACAACAAAAAAAACCTAGTTATCAGCCTTGCAGAATGCTAGATTGTATGTTCATATTCTGGGCTAAAAGTTGTCCTATAAAGGATTGCCTCAATTCCCACAGTGTTCAAGTGGAGCCACCACAGTCAGTGATAAATCTGTGTTTCCTTTGGAAACGGATGTTAATTGGTTGGACACTGAGTAATGGGTGATGGTGTGAAGAATAGGTGCAACTTTAAATCTGTGTAATATTGGAATGTAAAAGATAATTGAAATAGTATCTTGTTTTCGAAACACAAAAATAGTATCTGATTTGTTAGAAGGCAGAGAATAAACTATATTCTTTATCTTGGGTATGTGTAAAGATATGGGCGGAGAAAGGGAAGTTAAAAATATAGTCATTTACTGTACTTAATTTCAATTAAAAATAAGCACAATTCAATTCAATGTATCTGCTTTTCTTTGTAACTTAGGGTTTGGTGCACATGCTTGAGTGGCAGAGGACAAAATGTACTGAAGATAACAAATGTTCTAAATGATGAGAACAACATGCACTGAACAAGCACAAATCATTCAGATATCTCTCTAAATTGCACATGTTGAATATAAGTGACTCAAAATTAGGTTGAACTAACAATCTAAAAATACATAGAACCTCTTCTTTCTAAATCCTGCTTTTAGAATTTATGTTCTACATCAAAGAGCTGTTGATGGCAAGTCTTTAAATGACTGGCCCAAATCTGAGTTGAATAATATTTTGGAATGAACTGTTCCTAGTCTTTGCTCTTCTAAACCAGCCTTGTCTCTGAAAATTATAATAATCTATATTTGCAGACTTGCCTTTTGCTCTTGGTGGTGGCATGGCCTGTATTGAAAATCTCACGTCTGGAGATCCTGACATTTTGCTGCAGCTAATGAGCATCTGAATCTGGATAGTCACAGGGCTGCAATGGGCTTGTTTGTAAGGTTGGAGCAATGCTGGTTTTGAGTAGTGCTGGTGAGTGCTGCTGGAAGATCTGTCAGTCAGAAGATTTCAAAACAAGGGCAATTGCAATAAAACATTGACAGAATTTTAATAAAGTTACAATTGCTTAAAGAATGTTCAAACTTATTTAATTTCTCTTTTTACCTTATTATCTGCCTCACACTGTTAATATGTAAATGTAAAAGCTGATTACAAAAGATATTATGTAGGTTCATGAAGTATTTTAGTAGTACTACCCAATTCTTTCATTGCCTTTGCTGTAACCTTTGGCAGAGCTTCATGGAAATGCAGACCTCATTGAAAAATATTGACTTGAATTAAAACCATGTATGGCTAAGAGTAGTCCTATGAAAGCTTTGGATATAATTTAGATTTTCTTTAGTCAAATAATTTAAAATAATCATCTTAAATTATAAATCAGTAGTTTATAGAGAACTTTGAAAACCATTTGTATTGCTGTTTGTCTTTTAGAGCATAGGTGAGAGACTCATAATGAGAGGAATCATGTTTTCTTTGGTAATTCTAGTGGGGTGTTGATTTTGAGGTCTTTAGTGGAAAAAGAGTTTAAATAGGTGACTTAACAAAGTTGTGTTATCTCTAAAAACAATTATACTTTACTATTGGTCATGGCTGAAAATCATATTTTACTGTAGTCTAAAAAGCATTTTTTTTTCATTGAAGCTGAATGTTTGAACAGAGGTTTCTGTTGTAAATGAGAATTGCTTATTGGTTTGAGTTTCAAAAGGGCAGATTTTATTCAATCTCTGCTAGCTGTGTACTGCAGAAGAGCACTCCACTGGGCTTCCTTCTTCAGGTGCCAGGTTCTGCATTGCTAGAACGGACAGCTGTGGCTGTAAGCAAAAAGTCAGAGGAGCTGTTTTAAAATTCCAATTTATTCCTCACTACTTAGTGCTCTTAAATAAATACCAACTAGGCCTGTTATATGTACTGGGCTTTTACCTGTTTATTCTATGCCTTGTGTTTCTTTCTGTGTTGTTTTCTGCTCTATCTGAAACAAGTGTTATGTGTTTGCTGTTTAGTAACTTGTAGTTTCCCTGCTTTTATTTTGTGGAAAGTCAAAACTCCTAGTATATAAATGAGTTGGCAAATAACAAAGTTGCACAACCTGTTATGAAACTTCATCACCGTCAGTCGCCTCTAGTACAGAAAAACATTTTGTTTCCAAAAATGCAAACTAACAAGTATTTGCATGTTTAGTGCTCAGGGATCTGACTTTTATTTTTATGCATCAGAACTTAATCACAAACTCAATAAAATTCTATTTGGATAAAGCTGATAGCAGCTTATTGTCCATCAGTATAGGGATGGAAAGTCGTGTTCTTTGCTCTATGAAGGGCAATGATCATATCCTACAAAACTAGTGAAACCCCCCCTCAGAGGGCCAGCATGGAGAAGATGTCAGTCAGAATATTCTTTTTCAATACTCTGAGGAGTCATTCAGCCTCAGGATGGAGCTTCACTGCTGGAGTCAGCTTTCCCTTCAGCGCTCCTTCAGAGACTGACATTACACCTACAGCTCCTGGTGTTAATAGGACTGCACCTCCCTCCATCTGCAATTCAGACATCAGGATAGGAAGAAGCATTTGATCTTGTCATGGTGCTGTAAATTATGACTTAGAACCTTAAGCAAGACAGAAAGTATTAGTGGTTGTTAGTAAAGCAGCAAGCAAGTCTTTATCCATAGTTTTTTTCTTAACTAGAATGAATTCATTGCCCAAGTGCCCTTTGGCCTCATCTTTCCAAAGGAATTCTGTGTTTCAAGTGAAGAGAACCTTGCATTCAAACTCTGCTAGCTGGTACCTAAGTGCCCAGGGGTATTTAGCATGGGGAGGAAAATGTTCTGTACTCACTATTGTGACTATTACTTCCAACACAAAAGCATCCACAGCTCTGCTCCATGAATTTGCTTCAAATGAATGTGCATATGCTAACAATCTTCTGCTTAACATATATAGGGGAATAGCACCAGTAACAAATGCACTGCCTTCTTTTAAATTAGCAATTTACTGTGAGGAATTTCCAGTTTGTAAATGTCCTGATCCAATCTATCATCATATGGAAAACCCACAATCATGGTATGTTTTTGTATGTTTTCTCAGTGCAGTGCAAAGGTACCAGAATGTGCCTGTTTAGAGAAAGATTTGACTTGGATAGACACTGACCTCAGGACAGCAAGGAGCTCCATGTGAGCTATCCAGTCCATTGGTCAGAACATGATGCTCACAAAGCTACCTGCAGCTGTGGGTGGGCTCTTTCTGCTTCTTGAGCTGCCTCTTCCCTCCAGATATCTTTGCTCTGCATGTGCTGGGAAGATACAGCCTTGTCAGGGCTGTAGGTCAGCTCCGTGCTTTGTTAACAAAAGAAACAGACTCAAAGGCATGTCTTATCTTCACAGGAGCTACTGCAGGTCCCAGTGCTCTCCCATTCCACTACTGGGGGAGAGCTACTCCTTTGTTTTCAGGCATGTAATGCAAAATTCATCAGTCAGATACTGAAATTGTTGTATTTGTTGTTAAACTTCACCTCTGACTGACAGTCACTCAGCTTGCTTTTGGTATTGCAAATAGGAAAGGGAGTACAGACCTGTTGGAGGTACAATGCTAGTGATTCTTGCATAGTTGGAGTCTCATTGAAAACAACCCTTTGCAGTTTGCTGGTGATCTTTAATGCCCTTGTCCAGTTCCTGTGATCCAGTAATACTCTATATGTGGCAGTAAACACTTGATAAATTTTTACCACTGACTTAACAACAGAGAGAGGAAGTGTTCAGCTGAGGAGTAGAGAGCTTTTATGGACAGAAAGCTCTGTGATCTCTTCTACTCTGGGGAATTCATGTTAGCCTAGCCTGGGCATTTTTAAAGCTTGCACTTAAAATTTATTGATCCACATTTTTTCCCCCATCGAGTCTGACTCAGCATTCCCAGTTTTAAGAAAATAGGTGGGACTGCTGTCCAGCAAAAAAGGCATTATTATTTCTGAGGCAAAAAAGATGGCTGGCATATGAAGGAAGACAGTGGTTTTGGCAGCTCATCCTAGGGGAATGGGGAAGAAAGGAGACAGTCTTACTTGTATTTTCACATTCCTTATATGACAATCTGCATTAGTAGCATTTGATATTTGGATTAGAGAATAACTTCAAATTTTGCACCCAGAAGTTCCAATATTCCTTTTGTTTTCCATGGCCTTGTGTTCCACAGCCCTTTGTTCACGATTACCTTTCCTCTGGACTCAGATTGCCTAGCTTTGCTGCTCTGTGTCTCATCAATTCCAGCCTAGTCCCTTCCAGTGTAGAAAGTCTCCTTTCTTCTCTAGCGACATGCAGCAGAGACCACCTTACTTTTTCTACCTAAGTCCCTTTCACCTCCCACCTGGCATCCTCTCTACATTTAACTACAGGTCTTTGAATTTGGATGGTCTCTTCACCCATGCCAGCGTTCCTCATCTCTCTTTCATCTCTCCTGTTGGTGCAAGGACCTAATGGTCTGTTGATTCCTAAACCCAGATGGGGAAACTACATAAGGAAAAGTAGGAGACTGCAGGTGGTTATTTCTATTGTTGCCTCAACATCTGCAAGCATAAAATCCCAGTGAAGAGACAGGGAGATCTTCCTCTGGGTTGTGGCTTACACTATTCTTGAGAGAAAGAATGTGTAATCTTTTGCACTTGTTCTGACATAAATAATATTTAACTGCTCCAGCCTGGTTGGTATCCCTTGAAATTGCATGCAGTTTATGACAAGAACACCATGTTCACTTTTTGAATGGCTAATTTTACTCATAAATAGTGGTGGTTATTCTGGTATAAATGAATGAAAGAAGATTGCTTGGAGAACTCGTCTAGGCCAGATAGCACAGGCAGTTATTTTTAAGGAACGGTAAGACCTGAATGAATCAGTCAAGGTCAGAATGGTGTAGTTAAACCCAGGAGTTACCAAGTTCCTCTGACCCAGATGAAGATCTTTTTCTTGGCAATTTCAGTAAGAAAACGCTGGCTCTTGTGTGGCTCTGCCTTGGTGGTTACATTGGTGGGACACAGATTGTGGTCTGATTTATATTCAAAATAGATCACCAAGAACTGAGTTGGACTTGCCCTGGCTGGCAACAGTTCACAGAGTGCCATGCCCTGGTCCTCTGTGACCTGGACTGGTTCCTCTGTGACCAGCAATTATCAAAGAATTAAGAGTTTTTAACAGGTGTGATTAACACATACACCCTTTATGTAAGTATAGAAAAGAATTAACTGAAAATATAATTATGCCCAAATATTTTGCTTAATGTTTTGGGAAGGTGAGGGAGATGAGTGGAGTTATATAAATACACATATATGTAATGTGTATATAAGAAAAATACGTATTTTTACATGCAAACCCAGTGATTTATGTATTAAGTATCTGTTTCTGAGAAGTGTGCAGAATCTTCTTTACATCAGGACACCTGGATTACGGGTATACCAAGTCAGTATCCTGAAAGATATGTTACTAGTGTGTAGTTTGGTGTATTTTGTAGTGTATGGTATCCCTCTTTTAAGAGCCATAATATTTTCCCCCCAAAAACTGGATTTTCTCGCAATCTTAACAGTAAGGTATGTTAGAGCTTGGGGTAAGTAAGGGAAGAGGAGGAAATTTCAACTGCATTGTGATAAAAATGATTTTGAGTAATTAGGAATACCTAGCAGGCTGAGGGAGAGAAGGAAACTGTATGATCCTGCTCACAAGGGAGAGTGAGAAGGAAGTGTAATTCAATTCAGAAAGCATAATCTGCACAAAACTTTTTTCTTTACAATTTCTACTCTCAGTGCACAGCAATGCTGACTGTCTCTACAATTTGTCTGGATTTTAAATCAGATCAGTGTAATTAGCTAACTTTACTTATTAGCTTGAGCTGACTCTAGTGGCACAATGGTTGAATTGGTTGCCATTATATTTGTTTAACTGCTGTAAAGTAAGATTTTAACAATAGGTTCCTACAGTTAAATAGCACTGTCGAGCACTGGTGCCCTATCAATCAGTCAGACCTCTCCCTCCTGCTGTCTGCTCTGATAGACAGCTCTGCTGATGTGGGGACTCTGGAAGAAGAGATCAGGAAGAAGGGATGATGGATAAAGACCATCTCCTGTCTTGGGAGGAAATCAGAAAAATCCTTTCTTTGACTATCAACAAGCTGCTTTGTCAAGGTGCCAGAAGATTAATTATGTTCATGCAAGAGGCAAGAGTGGCTGTTTTCTGTGCTGGTTTTGGTGTAATGGGATGGCATTCTTCTGAACCATGGCAGAGAATTGCAAAGAAAGAGGCTTAAGAGATTTCAGCCCCCTAACATCAGTGTCCTGTAAGAGTTTGTAAAGCTCTTAGGCACACATCCACAGTACTGTGAAGTTCTGCTGGTAATTGATTAATCAAAGTGTTTGTTTCGAGTGCTGTATGGACTTGATCTCGTGAAACATTTGGTGACAGCCTCTGTTAAAAGTCTGTCAGCATTATTGGTAGTTGGGACTCTCTATACAGAATAAGCTTTCAACGAAAAGATGCAGAAAACTTTTCCACAGCATAACAGTGAACGTGAAAACATGCAACCACTCGCTAGTTTTTGGAGTTTATAAATCAGTGAAAGGGAAAATCTCCAGTAAGTGTTTGGAGTATTTCACATTGGAGCTGAGCAAACCTGCTTTGTGTTTTCTTTGATCCATCATCCTTTTGTATGTTTTTGAATAAATTAAATGTAAAGTATAATAAAAATTAATGATCTTACAATCTTACATTTTGAATCAATCTTTTTGGGAATAAGTAAAATGTGCTAGCTTTAATTCTGAGCAGATTAGATTTTGGTAAAAAAGAAAAAGTGGGTTTTTTTCTTAGAATAAATCTAAATTGTAGACTTGAAGAAATTCACTACTTGAAATATGAGGTCATTTTAACTAAGACACTTGATATATTAAAAAAGTATCTTCAAAAACTCTTTAAGTTTTGAACAAATTATGTCAATAAAAGGGCTCCTTCCATCTGACCTAATCTGTCTAACTTAATCCCATGCTCAGATGAAGAAGAACATTTTTTGTAATCTGCTAATTTGATACAGTTTTGGTTTTTTTCTTGAAAGAGTCAAGTCTTGAGTTAATAAAAGGGAGAGTTAAAGAGCTGCATCACTTTATTAGTTATGGCTTAAGATGTTATGAACTCTAGTACGATGTAGTTGAAACTGTAACAAAACCAAACATTTTAAACATGGCTGTGCCTGACCTTGAAATGCTGCTGATAAAAGCTAATGCTGTTAAATTGCATGCCAAATTAACCCTCATTTCCAAATGCTTTGTGTGTGTGTTTCCTGTAGGATGGGCTTTGATCCTGCCAAGCAACACTTCTTTTACAATCAGTTATTTTTTAATGAAGGAAAATCAATGAACAAGTTTCAGTAGCTGATTTCAGCAGTAGTGAAATGAAATGTTTTGTTTTATTTCTTTCTGCCACTGTGCTTGGTCTACTGTATCAGACACCTGACATGATACAGTGTTTTTGCATAGAGGTAATGGTGATTTTCATCTTGAAACTTTATTTTTACGTGTGTAAACCTTATCAAGCATTACAAGTTCATGTGAGAAAGGCACGGGAAACTGGCTAATAGACTGGGCAAGGAATACTTTTAAAGCAGACTTTTTTTTAAGTCTTACTGATGCTAAGCCCAACAGGGCTAAGCATCAGTAAAGTGGGAATTTTATCTAAATCAAGAGAATAAATGTTAATTGCCTCACAAGTGTTTTTTGCTTGAAGCATCCGGGTTCAAATTAATTTAGCAGTTGTCCATTTTGGAGTGTTTATTTTTAATTCAGAAGTTACATTGCAGGCACATCTGTCTGTGCAATCCACAGGTTTTTCATTTGCATCTTTTGAGAAATATGGACTTGGTATGAGATTTGATGGGATATAATCACGTCCCTTTTTGGACCAGCAGGCCTTTGTAGGTCTGTTGGTGTAAACTCCCACTAAAATCAGACAACAGGCATGAGCAGAAACTGCTCACATATAGATACTGGTTTTCTGTTAGTTCTTATCTGCTGAGGACCTTGAGTGTTCTTGTTTTAAAATGGAAGTGGCTCTTTTTAACCTCTGACAAATGAACTGCCATCTGCATAAATTAATTTGAGGGGGACATAATCTTCCTGTGTGAACTTTGGCGGGAAGTGCTTTCAGGCCATAAAGTGAATCAGTGGTCTTCCTGGGCTGGAGCTGATATCTTGGTCTCTCTGCCTGGCATCTCCTCCAGGATGTTTAGCTCCTGGTTCTCTGTCATGTGTCTTTTTCTGCCGCTATGCACAGGCCATCCATACCATGGCTGTGTCCTGTGAAAGGTCTCTGACCTAGCTGTATTACCTTTTCATTTGGAGAGGGAAATACCATGGTCCATGCTTTCATCTTCACCACATCAGGACCATGTTCATTGCACTGGGCAGATGTCTCCTTCTGCCTGGTCTGTGTGGCTGTTGTTTTCTGAGTGTCACCTTGATTGTGTTACCTTTCTTTTTGCACTTCTCTGCCAGCTTTTTTTTTTTTTTTTTTTTTTTTTTTTTTTTTTTTTTTTTTTTTGTGTCTCTCTAATGTTAGACCTAAGGTTTTTATCTTTTCTTTCAAGGCCCTCAAAAAAAACCCTAAACTGTGAGGGTTTTTTCTCTCCATTATCTGCCACTTGTTCCTCTTTATTATTGAGATGTCCACCCCAGTACCTAATGGGATAGCTGGCCTTGATCCAGGGCCAGCTGACTTTGATCCAGGACCAGCTCAGCACTGGTGAGCCTTGTTGGGTCCCCACTATCTCCCTTGTGTGGTTCTTTTAGATATGCTGAGACATATTGGCTGCAGGAATGGAAGTGTGGCTGCATGGAGCCCACCCAGACAGCTCCTGAGCCAGGGTGGAAGAGCCTTCTCCAAGCCAAAGGTGGCCAGTTGCTGCACTGGCACCAGCTCTGCTCTGGGAAGGGTTTCTTTTTTCACCCTGGTTCTGACCTGACCTTGCTGCTGTCAGGAGAGCTGCTTAAACATCTCTGTGCTGTGGTCCTACTCTCCGGAGCTGGATTTTCATGTTACCCAGTGTATACGGCCACCCACTTCTCTGTGTACTGGAGGTAACTGTATTGCTTTGTGTGGCCACTTTGTGCCTGATGGTGGGGATTTGCAGCGGTGTGAATGGAAGCAGAGGGGAGGCCTTGCCTCTGGAGCAGCAGCAGATGCAGCTCCTGGGCAATGCCGAAGTGCTGCTGGAAGGGCTGTCTGGAAGTCTAGTCCAGCTCCTGCTTTTAACAGGTCTGTTGCCAGCATTTGTGTTAGAGGAGGATGCAAAGGTGATAGGGTATAACCAAAGATACTGCTATATTATAGCTGAGAGGACCTCGGGAAATGCTAATAGTGAGAGGAAGAGGTGATGGGTTTGTTGTTGCCTCCTTTTAGCAGCATTTCTCTGAGAATTTGAGACAAAGTGAATTCTGCTGAAATGACCTTTTCTTCACCTCTTACTGGCTCTTGAAAAGCCTGTGCTCCCTGAGCTGTCCACACAAACACACAAATAATCCAAAGAAAAATCCAAGTGCATGTGCTCCAAGGGATAGTTAAGCACATCTAAAAAAAATCCTCATCACTGCTATTGTGTTAGAGGGCAGTTGTTTCTGAGGAAAATTGATTTTTTTCCCACTTTAATACCTTAAAAATGCTTTTAATCTATCCCTAAGGAAAATGTGATAAGTGCTAAATAACTAACTAGAAGCTTTTTGAAGCCTGCAATATCTTTGTTGTTCTCCCTTTGCATATGTTTTCCCAAGACTAAAGGCTTTGTTAAAACGTAGAAATAATATTTAGAAAGAGATAAGGTATCTGATCTTGCTAAGTCCTATACTTTTTTGTAGAAATTCAAGGTAATTGAAGATGCTGTTTTTTTCATTTTAAAATTGGCCGTACACCAGATAAAAAGTGAGCTTCAAAAGAAGCTGTTCTGGAAAGGAAGTAACTTGAGAAAAATGGGCAATTGAACAGGAATTGGTTTTTTAGCTTTCCTTTGAGCACCAAGTGTTCCTGTTACACTTGCTTGACCTAGTTGTTGCACCATTATTTCAGAATGTACTTATTTTCTCTTTGGTATTTTTGTCTTTCTATTCTTGGAGGAGTAATGTGCAACATTTGCCTGGTACCTGACAGTAGATCAGTCACATCTCTGCCTTCCTAAATGAGACTTTTTCTCTCTGATGCTATTTTGGTTTTTTGAAAGAGGAGAACCTGTATTTTTCTGTCTTGACAGATTAATGGCCATGAATGACACCTTGCAATAAAATCAGCATTCTGGCACAGTCCCTGTTGGGCCTTTTGTATTTGCAGGGTAGGAATCCCTGATCACCAGGTTGTTTTCTGTGCAAACACTGGGAGAATGCTGGGACCAACAAGGTTGAGCTGACCTTATGTGCTGGCCTGGTCACTGCCACTGACTGTCATGTTTCAAAGGTTAAACTAACTGTGGATGAAATGTAATCAGTAGTGCACTGGATCCTTTCCAGAGCTCACTGGAGGAGTGCAATAACCAGCATTGTTAGCTTTAGGAGAGCAAGAGACAGAGGTCATTACCTGTGTGCGTCTGAGCATGAGGAACCAACTGCCTTTCCTGCTACCTCCCACGTATGTTTATTTAAATCTTATCTGGAATTGTTATCCAGCTGGCCCCTGCTTTTTAAAAAAATATGTCTGTTTATTCTTCATACACTAATTTTCATCCTTTTGTTGCTTTCTCATAGTTTCTATGAGAAAAATGTGCTTCTCTCAAACCCTGTCATTAGATGGGATGAGAATTGTTACTTGGGGAAGCAAAAAAGGCTGAAAGAAAGAATTGCTGTGTTTTTAGATGACAGCCAAATGTAGGCTGGAGTAAACCAGACACTACTTTTAAGACAGACACAATATGCACCAACAGAGGAAAGATGATCATGGTAAATTTTCCCTCCTTCACTACTGGGTAGCAAGGCAAAGAGCTGGTAAAATAGGAAGCTGGCAAGAGACAGAGAGCAAGTGTGGGAGGAGGAGGAGGCCAAACAGAAGCAAAGATAGCATTTCTGAGAATTGATTTCCTGTTTCTTTCTATACTCAACCACTCATTTTCCCCAGTTCTCTGTCATTTGTGCAGTACTTTCAGTCCTCAGCATTCAGATCTGCAGCAGGAGTCTGTTCTCATTATCAGATAAAAAGGCTTTCTGGAAGGCACCAGAAGCATATAGGATATGGTGGGGAAGTACTGCTTGTTGTCACATTAGGAATTTCAAGGGTGACAGGCATTGAAGCCAGTTTTTTTTTTTTTTTTTTTTTTTGTTGTTGTTGTTGATTTTTGTGTTTTTTTTTTTTTTTTTTTTTTTTTTTTTTTTTTTTTTTTTTTTTTTTTTTTTGCCTCTATAGCTTTTGCACTACCTGGCCTCTGAAAATGCCTGGACAATAACAGTAGATTTATTTGAGGAGCAAAAAATTATCTTCCTTTTGAATCCTCTGGAAAGATTCTTTTTTACTTCATCAAAGCATTTTCTTTTCTTTATAGATCAAGGTGTTGGTATGGCCTTGAAAACCAATACATTTAGCAGAAATGGAGACTTTCCCTTGAAAGAAGAGAGGGATAGATGGGGGACTTCCATTTCACAGAAAATCAGAGCTGTAGAGAGGATTAGATTATCTTGATATATGTTTTGTTATACACTTGTGATTATTGTGTTATAATCAACTGATGGGAATATGAATGTCTTTTTCAGGATCTTTCTGTATGGGCTTTTCATTTTGAGTTAGTTTCTAAAGTTTCTAAAGAAGCCCTGACAAAAATAGAGCCCTGGACCTGTTCATAGGAAAGTCAGCTCCATTCAGAAAAGCTGGTTGGTTGGTTATGATGTTGTGAGAAGGAAATGCCATTATCCTCCTTAGCCTACCTTTATCAGACTCTCAGCTTTGTAATCACAAGCAGAGAGAGTTCCTTAGCACTGTTTTTATCTGTTGCCCCCTTCCTGTACTTCAAAAGTAGAATGATCTTCTCTTTATTCCTAGTCTTTGGGAGATCTCTTTACTTCAGTGTGTGTGAGAGAGGACAAGGTATTCACTTTCTTTTTTAATTTTCTTACAAAATTCTTATTTCTGAAAGGCCTTTTTTTTCCCCCTTGGCCATTTTTTTCCTTTCTCTTCATACCAGAGCACTGGAGATGTGGAAGGACTGAGTAAAAGCACTAGCAACTGTCTTATCCTTGTGAATGCAGAACAGTATTCTTTCCCAGTCCTGCATCTTTCACATCTCTTTCTGTATGCTAGATTTCTGTGTTAATTGTTCAAAGAGCAGCTTGATTTCTCTTCCCACCTGGAGGTAGAATGCTTCCATAGCCACTTCTGTAAATATTCCTGGACTTCTATTACAGCGAGCAGTGTCTGGGCTAGACATAATTTCTCTATGAATGGTTCCTAGTCTAATGGGATAACTATTCCAATATCCAATATTTGTGGTCCAAAATTGTGCACAAGAAAACTCTCTGGGCATTGTGCAAATCTTCATAGAGAGCTTCTTGAGAGCTTCTCAACAAAGCATTTTTGATGAGAGAAAAGATGTAGACTCAAACTGCAGTCATAGAGGATGTAGATCAGCATGAGTAGTGAAGATGCCCTGGTCTGTTTGTGGTTTTCCTATCAGATCTATAAGGAATCCAGTAATTTTTCTGTGCATGTGGGGGCTTTCTAGAGACCTTGTGCCAGCTCTGCTGAATTACCTTAGGAACAAGAAACCAGTTTCTTCTACCTCCCAGGTGTTAAATAAACTGCCCAGAACTGGGTCCATGGCATTCCCAGCTGGGGAAATACTTGTGAGTCAGGTGCTTGCCCCTGTGTAGAAATAACTAGAATTCCTCAAAGAAAGGAAAGCTTTTAACATAGGCATTTTTAGGAAGGTCTGGCCATCCTCAGTGTTTCTGCACAAGAAACAGCAGATAAACAGCAAGCCCTGATGGAGTTTCTGTTTTTCTGGAATATGTTAGTGATGGGAGAATTTGGGCAACACAACTTGAAATAAATAGCCTTGCTTGGGAAAGCCATTTGTAATTGAAATAAGGGGTCTGCTTGTATTAAATATTTAAAGGGTTTTTTTTAATACTCTGAACTGATCTGCTTCTTTGCTTAGAATGCTCTGATAGTTTATTAGAAAGATGCTAATCATAATCTAACTGTTCATGACTACCAAGCATATTGTTTTCTCTTTGCAGCACAAATGCCAACTGCATTAAAGTGGATGATTTTATGTGATGACTAGCTGCATCCATCTTTGTATTCAGACTGGCTATTGCTATAAATACAAACATAACTTTCTTTGAATGATGATAGGCTGAATCTCTTTAGTGTAAGGGTTCAAGATGAGCCAGCTGTACAACAGTATCTTGTATTTCCCCTCCCCATACAGTACATATGTGTGCACATTTTGGCCACAAGTCATATTTCTTTTTGAAATCTCCTTTCTTCTTGACTCTGTTCTTCACACCTTTCACGTTTTCCTTCTGTGGATTTATAAAGGCGTGTTTATGCCTGACTGCTGTTTTGGATAAGAAGATATCTTTAAAAGAACACTAAAAGAAGAGGGGCTTCTAGTCTGTCTGTCTTCTGCCCATCCACCTTTTTCTCTTGGGTTATGTGTGTGGCAAAATACTAGAAGCAGCATGGACACCATGGTAGTACTCCAGAGCAGAATGGTTTGGAACCAGGGAAAAACCATATGTGCACAGTACCTACTCCATGCCATTGGGCTTTTGGGGTTTGATGGGTTTGTTGGCACAGATGTCCCCAGAGATCCTATTCTGTAATTAGAGGCCTGCATTACATCTTTCCCCTTTCAGGCATGTTTAATGGCTATGTATTTTGAAAAATTCACCAAGTAGCACAAGGTGTTTGCAAAGCTTTTTCTGACAATCCTTTCACCGAGCCTCGATAGCAGGATTTCCAGGTCAGTGCATACCATATATTTGTGTCTGGACACAGCTGCAGGTTGTCCTTTTTTGCTGTCCCCACCAGACTCTGCTGACATGATTTTCTGGGTCTGTTTTCTCTGCATTTGTCACTGAGAGGAATCAGTTCATTTTGGATAGATATGCTTCATATGTGAGATCCCATCCTTAGTGACGCTAGTGGGTTTAGTTGCTGTATGTGTTAACAACCCAGGGGAGAAATGTGGTGTTCCAGAAAGATTTGTTCCCTCAGTTTTCTGTGCTGTATGCTAGCAACAAGAGATGCAGAGAGCAAAGCTAGCAAGCTGAAATGTTCTCTGTATACCACAGTGTTCCTCAGAAATTTCTTCTAGCTCGTGAATATTTCATAGCAGGACAATTTACTGTCTTGTGAAGAAAGAAAAAGACTTGTTTTGGCTTGTTTTGGCTCTCTCTGGTGTTTGCATATTCTTACAGACTTTTGTGTTTGAGTTTTGCAGTTTGGTCCTTGTGATTATATTGTGCCTGAGCTTTTTTCAGGATAAAAATCCTGGTTTAAGCTTCTGATAAGGACTGTAAGATGATTCTTTCCTGTGTTGACAGTAAGTGAGACACACATGTGAGGAGATGGGGACTGGGGGGAGAAGGCAGCCTTCTTGTGTAATTACATGAGAATATTTCAGTATGTGCATTCTCTGCAGGAGACTTTTAAATACAGATGAAACTAGTGAATCTGTTCCTTAAGCCTAGCCATACGTGTTAAGTCTTTTAACTGAAATCTGTACAACAGATTAAAAAATCATTATTAGACCTTTAAAACATCATAAAGATTCAAAGACAAAGAGGCCAGTTTGCCTCTTTAAATTATATGGTGTTCAAGGATGTGTTATTTCAGGAGCTTTTCCAAGACACTGCACTGTCACAGCTTCATTGCTTCAAATGTCACTTCAAGTAGGAGCAGTTTTTATAACTACACAGTAAACTCAAGATGGTTTAATGGAAATGATTTCTTCATGTGTCAAAATGACCCCTTTGTTTCTCATTTTACTCTTTTGTTGCCTGCAGCTAATCTGGTTTTTGGGTTATCAGATCCAAGCATCTTACAAAGCTGACTCTAGCAGCGGCATTCAGCTGGAATGCTGCCTTTTGTTTACTGGTTTCACCAGGCCTCCAGTGCTTTCTTTGGTCATCTGGTGGCTCCACTAATGTGATTTGCACTCCCAGGCTCTGCAGGTAGTCATGGGCTTTTAAAGGGAATTAGAGGAAAGCCTGCCACCCTGGTTGCTAATGAATCCACAGGGTATTTCTTATTGGTGTTTTGTTTTTCCAGATTCTTTTTTCTGTTTTATGGTATTTTTCTTCTGTCTGCTTGGACTTCAGTTTCTAAAGAGGGTTTACCTGGCTGTGGTGTGGTGACATTCACTTTTCTTGAAATAGAAGTGCCAAATCCTATTGATCAGTGTGTCCATGTAGGGTTTTCTCAGGAACTGTAAATAAGTATGGACAAAATAGATATCTACATAAATACTCAAAACTTCTTTATTACAATAGATATTATACAAAGCTTGTTCTTGGTAATAGGGGATGTGGTAAAAAGAAACAAACTTCCACCTTCATGAAAACGTTATTAAAATAGCAAATGTTGGCTCGCATAGGGAAGTTGAAGTGTTTTGCTAATGAGGTGGCATCTGGAATACTGAATTTTTGCAAGCGCACCAGGAGAAGATTCAAGTTTATAAGCACCCTCAGTGCAGTCTTACAAATATGAGCCAGTGAAGGACATAGTCAAAGAAATATTCTATTACAGTTTTTACAAAAAGTAAGTTATACTAGAGAGGGTTTTTTAATATTAAAAGCATATGCACAAGAGAGGATATATTCTTAAAACATCTTTGACTCTTCTTCTGGAGCAAAGGAGAGTTTCAGACTCTGAGGAGTTAAGTTGAGTAGCATGTCAGATGCTGAGTAAGATGCCAAGATGTGTTATATCCACAACCTCTTACTTAAGTATCCTTGTGGATTTGAGTGGGGATTAATAGAGTGAT